>NW_026345841.1:0-449 GCF_001194135.2 Octopus bimaculoides | reverse complement strand
TTCAAGTCGCTTCGGCTGCAGAGTTTCCTTTTTTGTACTCATAAAGCATTATGTGCCTGAAATGCTCTTTGGATATTTCCATGTTAGAAAGTGTTTTAATCAAAGAAATTTTAATTCTATTATTCTGTAATATAATATTTAATTAGTTTAAATGTACACAAATGCATAAAAATAATTTTTAATTCCATTAGACAATCTAAAATACTATTAAATTTCATACAATTTTAAAAATGGTAAAATCGGACAGAACTTATGGGATAACCTGATACTTTGTGTTAAATGAATAGACACTCCTAAAATAATTAGTTTCCTCTTCCCTTGTGTAACATACAAGATTACTAAATTTTATTAACTGTTCTGTGCGAGGTGGTATCACAAAGTTCCTGGACTAGTTATAAAAAATAACCTGTCTACCTAAGTTCTAACATCAACGCCTTTGAAATAGTCAG
>NW_026345840.1:0-218 GCF_001194135.2 Octopus bimaculoides | reverse complement strand
AATTATAATAAGAATAATAGGTATTATGATAATAAATTACATAAGCATAATTGTAATGGAAACAATAATAGTTTTAATTTTAATTTTCTTAATGATAATAATAAATTTAATAATATTAATAATAAATACAATGATATCTATAATAAGAACAAACTCTGGCTAATTATCCCATACGGCGTTCAAGTTAAAACTAACATTATTAATGAAGTTTTTAAAGT
>NW_026345839.1:584-2366 GCF_001194135.2 Octopus bimaculoides | reverse complement strand
GTGTGTGTGTGTGTGTGTGTGTGTGTGTGTGTGTGTGTATACAATATATAGAACTTTTGTAAACGTATGTAACATAAATATACATATGCGTATATTTCGTTGGTATTATGTGAAATGCGTTTTGTTCAATATTAATTTTTGCATGCAATAGCCGGTTCTTTTGGTCAAACAATCGTGTCTCCAGCTTCTTCAGATGCCAAGATGTCTAAAATTGCCAAAGTATATTACAACGATTTTGCTATGGAATGGTGAAACTATTTTTTACAATTTCTGAAAAAGCGACCTTTTGGACTTATGACATTTTTGCATAGTAGCGACGAATATATATCTGTGTGAGGAAATATTTAAGACAAAGGACACTAAAATAAGAACAATAATATAGCTGATGTGAAGAATGAATATATGGTGTGCGTGTTTATGACAATCCAAAATTATAGCAATATTGTTGTTGGCACTCCGTCACTTAAGACGTCCAGGGTTCCAGTTGATGCGATCAACAGAACAGCCTGCTCGCGAAATTAACGTGAAAGTCGCTGAGCACTCCACAGACACGTGTACCCTTAACGTAGTTCTCGGGGATATTCAGTGTGACACAGTGTGACAAGGCTGACCCTTTGAATTACAGGTCATAAATATATGTGTATACGTATGTATGTGTTCTAATCAGCAAACTCTTCGCATAATAAATTCCTTCTATTGCACTTCTTCCAGCCTCATATACTGTATTAGATGCAACCTCTGTGGTAAACTATATGTCGGTCAGACGTGCCGCCGACTCGGCCGACCGGTTCACTGAACATCTAAGGGATGTTCGGCTACGTTCGAACACCCCCCCGTCGCCCGTCACTTCCCCTTGGCCAACCACTCCTCCTCTAACATCTCCGTCTTTGGCCTCGCTCTACACCACGTATCTACAAATTCACGACTCCGCCTGGAACAGCGGTATATCTTTAATCTACGAACAACTATCCCCACCGGACTAAACACAACCCCCTTCTCCTATTGACTGCTTCTACACCTCCTGCAACTAAACAACATTATTTCATTTAAATTTTTTTAGCTTGAAATTACGCCATTTTATATTGCATTAACTTCTTTATCCCCTTTCAACCTTATTTTTTATAATTTATTGTTGTGTTATAATTTATAATTTTTTTCTATATACACCTACACATACACGCACATACGTACATATCCACACACGAAAAAACACACGCACCCGTATATAAACATGAACGCACATATACCTCCCACACACACCACACACACACACATACACACACACACACATGCACACACACATGCCCACATACTTCCACGCGCACACAAAAGGGTACACACACGTGCACAAACACACACACACACACACACATACACACACACAAGAATGCACAAATGCCTAACCCACACAACCAAACGCACACACAGACACACATACCTATACACACACACACACACAAACCTAAACGTATACACGTACACACAACCACATATACATACTCAAGCACACGCACTTACACGCAACAAAATGCACACACAACCCGACACACATTTCCACATTCACACACACACACATATACACGCACGCACATACACACATGTACACACGCACATACACACACACGTACACTCACTTTTGCCTTCTATTCGCTTTCGTCCCTCCCCTTCTCTTACTTCCTCTTTTTATACGTATCCATCCTCTTGATTCCCCCCACATAATACCTCTCCACTTACTCATCCCATATCCACACTTAAAAAATTTTTTTTTTTTTTTTTTTTTTT
>NW_026345839.1:0-574 GCF_001194135.2 Octopus bimaculoides | reverse complement strand
TTTTTTTTTTTTTTTTCTTTTCCGAAAGAAGCACAATGTGACCAACACACCTTTGATGCAGGTCTGATGAGTGCCTGTTTCATATCCGAAACCGCAAACATTACGTGGATTTTTATTTAGAAATATTGCGTAAACTGGCGTTGCAAATAAAGATGGTACGAAAACAACTGTTACTTATAAAAAGAATTTCCTTTATTTTCTACTTCTCTTAATTGCATTATATATATGTGTGTATACACACACACAAACACACACACACACATATATATACATATATATTAAATCTCTGAGCGATATGTAAACTAGCAATACGGAATCATAACATATAATTGCCAACAATGTGTGGCTTCCTATACGGGACAATGTGGTGAAGACGGGTAACCGTCCAGAAACTCGAGTCCGTGTGCATCAGGTAAGGCTAGGGATGGTAGCGATGACCTCACCTCGCAAAACTAATCGGACACAGAATGTGTATCGTTAGCCAGCTGGAAGAGATGTCTTCCTGGTGCTATAAACGCAAGTAGCACCGGCCCGTATAGGACGCCACACTTGGTTGGCAATTATATATATATAT
>NW_026345838.1:0-452 GCF_001194135.2 Octopus bimaculoides | reverse complement strand
GATTTTACATTTTTACTAAAAGGTAGTATCATCCAGACATTTTTATTGGATTCTGTTTTAGAATATTTGTTAGTATTATTTCTAAATAGTTTCAGTTTATTATTATTATTGAAAAAGGGTTTAAACTGACGGTTACTTCCCCTATTTCGTGAAGAAATATTTGACTGGTTATTATCGTCAAAGATTTTATGATGAGAATGATAATTGTATTTATTGTTGCTGTTAATATTAAAATCTATATTATTATTATTATTATTATTACGGGAATCGGTTTCATAAGTAGAATAAATATAGCTAACTTTTTCTCTATACCCTGCTTTTAATAAGGCTGAGTTGTAAAAGTCAGCTTCCTTATTGAAAGTATTTTCGTTTGTGGATAAATTGGATAATCTAAGTGAAATTTTCCTAACTAAATTTCTTGTTACCGAATTTGGATGATTACTGAACTTGCT
>NW_026345837.1:295-431 GCF_001194135.2 Octopus bimaculoides | reverse complement strand
CATATGTTAGGAGATTAAAATTGTTTACGATTGACATAATTTATCTAAACTTTCTTTATTTATTAACCTAAATTAGAACATATATTAAATCTTTGAACATAAAAAAGCGCATTATTTTTGGTTTATGTATAGTAAA
>NW_026345837.1:0-115 GCF_001194135.2 Octopus bimaculoides | reverse complement strand
CAACTTGTCTACCATATAATAATAAAGTAATCATTTCCTGTAGATTAATAAACAATCCATTAACTTTATTCTTTAATTCATTTATTAATTTTCATTCATTTATCATCTCATTCAC
>NW_026345835.1:0-200 GCF_001194135.2 Octopus bimaculoides | reverse complement strand
GGTAAATCACAAGAAAACAAATATGTGAATTAATGTAGACTTACCTTGTAGGTAAGTCTACATTAATTCGCATATTTGTTTTCTTGTGATTTACCTTTCATTTACTTCGCATTGTTTTGACCTTACCTACGATCCTTTATACAATATATTCTACACAATGCTTCATATATATATATATATATATATATATATATATATAT
>NW_026345834.1:0-395 GCF_001194135.2 Octopus bimaculoides | reverse complement strand
TGAATCTCCCTGAGAACTACGTTAGGGGTACACGTGCCTGTGGAGTGCTCAGC
This sequence comes from Octopus bimaculoides, assembly GCF_001194135.2. Taxonomy (NCBI): domain Eukaryota; kingdom Metazoa; phylum Mollusca; class Cephalopoda; order Octopoda; family Octopodidae; genus Octopus; species Octopus bimaculoides. The sequence continues at coordinate 342 of NW_026345834.1, read as the reverse complement.
CACTGGCATGTTAATTATACGAGCAAGCTGTTCCGTTGACCGTATCAGCTGGGACCCTCGCTGTCGTAACCAACGTAGTGCTCCTTATATATCAGAAAGTGTATAGTTTTCATATCGTTTGCAGTGTACGTTTATAAAGCTACAGACGAAAGAGAGTAGTGGTTACACAGACATGAAAGAAAATATAGAATAGTTGGACGAATTAATATTTTTATATCTGTCTTTCTGTAATGCTCTTTCTCTTAGTCTATATTATACATTGATACACATACATACATGCATGTACGTATGTATGAATGCATGTGTATAGGTTATAAAGACATATACATACGTATATATATA
>NW_026345832.1:0-791 GCF_001194135.2 Octopus bimaculoides | reverse complement strand
TTGACATTATAATATTGTTTCATATCAAAGAAAGGCCTTCAAGCAACAAATGGGCCATAATAATAACGTTATAAAAACCGGAAGTATGAGGGAACATGAGAAAAGTAACATGAAAAAGAAAGTAACGTGAAAAACAATTTTTTTTCAAGGGAGAGCACTCTCAAGAACAAAAATTGAGAGTTATTTCCCTTGATAACTCACTTGCTTCAAGGGAAATAACTCTCAATTTTTGCTATTGAGAGTGATCTCCCTTTAAAAAAAATTTGTTTTTCATGTTACTTTCTTTTTCATGTTACTTTTTTCATGTTCCCTCATACTTCCGCTTCTTATAACGTTATTATTATGGCCTATTTGTTCCTTGAAGACCTTTCTTTGATAATTAACAATGTTCTGATACCAAAACTTTATTTCTGCACATATAATTTAGATAAAAAGTGGAAAATGAGGGTTCTAACAACGTACCCCGATGATAACTTATCAATGATAACTTATGCTGATAACTTATCAATGATAATATATTATTAATCAGACGAAACTCTGCCAAAATGAAGATCTGCCAAAATATAGGCACAATATTCTTTAAGGGACATCGCTTGGTGTAATGGCAGGAGCTGTGAAAATATCTAGTGGGCCAAGTTAAAGAATGGTGTTTGTTTTCAAAACACCCGCATCACTAGTTGTTTTGCATTCCTGTCATCGTTAATCACATTCCGAAAAATGTAGTGGTCGTCTTTCCCGTCGTCGTCACTATTGTTGCAGTTCCTGACAAATGTTACTTCTGATCTGGCAAG
>NW_026345831.1:0-774 GCF_001194135.2 Octopus bimaculoides | reverse complement strand
TATAAAAAGAAGTGCACCAGAAAATGTTGAAGAAAGATGTTTTAGAAGATATCGAGTCAGGTGTAGAGAATTTTTCTGATAAAGTGTTGCAGTAATTTTGGACTGTCCAAAACAAGATGCAGCGGCAATCCACTTGGGATTAATTACTAAACAACTGTCTGCTCTACTGTTTATTTTTCAATAACAGAAGACCCAGGTGATTCTTCAGCAAAAGAACATAGTTCTGAGAAATTTTTTCAAGCTGTTACTTTTCTTAATAATTTCCACCTCTTACAGAACGTTGGCAGAATCGTTAGCACGCCGAGAAAAATGCTTAGCTGCATTTCATCTGTCTTTACGATCAAAGTTCAAATTCTGCCGAGGGGTCGACTTTACTCATCACCCTTTTGGGGGTCGATAAGTACCAGTCAAACACTGTGGTCGATGTAATCGGCTTACACCTGCCCCTGAAACTGCTGGCCTCGTGCCAAAATTCGAAACTAAAAATTTCTTCGTGTTCTATCAGTGCTGCTTTTTTATTTTGACTAAACTACCTATAACACTCAAGTGAGAAATTGTGCGATACTTCTAATTCTTCAAAATTTTTATATGCTTTCTTATATATTTTTTATTAAATCCTGCGCATAAATGTATGTCTGAAGACAGGTCAAAGCCGAAAATTATATTTGAATTAATTCCGTTTAATAATATCTATGAAACCGAAAGTAAACAAAGCGATATATCTCGAGGCTTAAAAATGGCCGTAAATTTAATTAAATAATTAATTAATATTTT
>NW_026345830.1:0-461 GCF_001194135.2 Octopus bimaculoides | reverse complement strand
AGAGAGAGAGAGAGAGAGAGAGAGATATAGATATAGATATATATGGGTATGTATATATTTATATATGGGTATGTATATATTCATTGAAGTCGTCTATATGCACATAAGCACACACACACATACACACTCATGCATGTGTATGTATGTATACATATGAGCTTGCCTCAGTCTGTATCTGACTCTCTGCTTTCAGATATCAACTTGTTGAACTCAGATGGCAAGACACAGAAAAGTGTTAGTCTATTGTCATAACTTTTTACAGAATCAGATAAATCTGAAGCCCCATGAGATGACACATTTTATGTATATATATATTATTATACACACTGTTGATTATGGTGATCCTTCAACTGTATAGACACTGTTATTTGTTGCTTTGTTTCTCTCTGTCTCTTCCTCCCTCTATGTGTCCCTCTCTCTCATGCACAATACACACATACACACACATGTGTATATATATA
>NW_026345829.1:0-269 GCF_001194135.2 Octopus bimaculoides | reverse complement strand
ACACACACACACACACACACACACACACGGTGAAGGTGCATGGGTCAGTGGTTAGAGCGTCGAGCTTATGGTCGTGAGGTTGTGAGTTCGATTCCCGGACCGGGCTGCGTGTTGTGCTCTTGGGCAAGACACTCTATTTTACGTTGCTCCAGTTAACTCAGCTGTAGAAATGAGCTGCGACATCACTGGTGCCAAGCTGGTGTGGAGAGGGGAGGCTGGTCATAAACAACCTTGCCCGGACTTGTGCCTCGGAGGGTAACTTTCTAGGT
>NW_026345828.1:0-665 GCF_001194135.2 Octopus bimaculoides | reverse complement strand
AAGTATGTGTTAATCCCCATGTACCCAGACTTTGTGGACACCCTGTATACATGCTTTTAAGCCACTACCCTGGCAGGAACCCACAGAGATTTTTTTTTAGACAATAGACAACTACAATCCTGCCCTAATATCTTGAACTTTATACCAAACTATATTTAAAGAAAACATCAACTCCAGACATGCTTTTGACCCCCAGACAGAAGATAAACTATTTTTACCACAAATTTTTATAAACCTTTACTAATATTTGATAAGATGAGATTCATCATCGAAACTGATAATATTCTATATTTTCTTTATATAATTTTTAATTCATCTTATTAAATTCTTTCTAAATTGAAATATTCCAGATTTACTTCTGTACTGTTTTCATCTCCAGCTTTTATATATATATATATATATACTAGGGTAAGCACATAAATGCGAAACAAGGTGGAAAAAATAGTACTTGAACACCAGAGGTAGAGTAATATGCTTTATTAAAAAGCAGCAAAAATTTCACAAAAACTGTTACTCGGAGTTTCATGTTCCTGTTCGTCAGGGGAATGTGAAACTCTGAGTAACAATTTTTGTGATATTTTTGTTTCTTTTTAATAAAGTATATATATATATATATAAATAGTGATGTTGTAGGAGAGAAATGTGTTCGCATGGATGATGGTACG
>NW_026345827.1:0-309 GCF_001194135.2 Octopus bimaculoides | reverse complement strand
TTCAAACTTTTCCATTACACTCAAGCAAAAAAATAATTTATGAATTTCTTAATCTTCAAAAGTCCTCTCCCTTTGGAAGAAAATTTTCCCCACAAATTCCTTTATAATCGTAATCTATACTGTTTGAAAAGTATTTATATAAAATTACTTTAACAGATATCCATTTTCCCAAAAGTTATGAGGAAAAAAATCGGATTTTGTGAATTTTCCGAAAGTCCTCTCCGCACTCCACCCCCACGGCTCGATGGCGCAAGTTTTTGTTTTCATATTTGTTCAATACACATTTTTTACACTAGTTTTTTTTTTTTT
>NW_026345826.1:0-222 GCF_001194135.2 Octopus bimaculoides | reverse complement strand
TTTTTATTCAGATCTAATCAGAACTAAAAGATAAAATCCACTTAAATTTGAAATTTCCACACATCTCTGGCACCCATACATCAAAGGGTTCTGTATTTTTTTGTTTGTTTTTTATTCATATTCTGCTATTGAAAATAATAAATAATAAAAAGGGTTCGATTTTTTTATCTAGTAAACATAATTATTTGCATATTTATTTGTATGTCTTTATCCATCATGGTT
>NW_026345824.1:0-536 GCF_001194135.2 Octopus bimaculoides | reverse complement strand
CTACGCGATTTTCGTCCAAACAATTCAATTTCCGACTCGTCTGTCCATAGAATCTTTTCCCAGCATGTATCAGATTTATCTTTATGTTCATAAACAAATTTTAAACGGGTATCTGTATGCCTTTTATTCAACAGGGGAGTGTTTCTAGGAGAGCGTGACTTCAGTTCACTCCTATGAATTTCATTACTGATTGTTCGTAGTGTAACACTAGTCCCTGAAGCTGACAAATCTTCTTGCAATTCCTTTCTGGTGATCAATGCCTTTTTTTCGATTCGTTGCTTCCTTTTTCTTAAAGATCTAAGGGAAATCTTGCGTGGTGCAACGGATCTTATTCTGTTTTCAACAGTTCCCGATTTTTTTATATATTTGAATAAATGAAGATATGGTAGACAATGGAACACAAAGGGTCTTTGATGTTTTCCTGTAACTTTTACCTGATTTCCACTGTTCAATAATGAAGTTTTGCACTGAATTTGTGAGTTCTTGACTTTTCGCCATTATTACGACACTGCTTTATGTTGTCTCAGTGCTGAATG
>NW_026345823.1:0-241 GCF_001194135.2 Octopus bimaculoides | reverse complement strand
CATACATACGTGTAAGAACATATATGTTAAGCAAGGTGGAAAGAAACAGTACACCAATACCGAAGAATGAGTAATAAGCCTTTTATTAAAGTAGAGTAAATGTTCACAAAATATTACTCAGGCATTCTTGTTACCGTTCATCGGAGGGTTGTGATAATATAGTTGTGTATGAGGACATCTGCCCGACGACCAATGACATGACAGTCCGAGTAATATTTTATGAAGAATTTTTCAGCTTAAT
>NW_026345822.1:0-442 GCF_001194135.2 Octopus bimaculoides | reverse complement strand
TGAGCTTATTTCATCATCATTTAATGAACACTTTCCATGCTGGCATGGGTTGAGCCATTTGACAGGAGCTGTTAAGCTAGAGGGCTGCACCAAGTTCCAGTCTGATTTGAAAAGTTCTCTGTGACTTGAAGCCCTTTATAACATCAACAACTCTGAGTGTGTATTAGGAAATTATTACAAGCCATCAGCATGGTCTTAGTCACTTGTCATCATCTCTGAGAGGCCCGACATTCTACAAACAATGGCATCAGCTATGATTTCTCTTGGCTTGACAAGCCATCTCAGGTGCAGTATATCACTAAAGGTGTCAGTTACCAGTCATCACCTCAGTTAGGCCCAACATTCAAAGATCATGTTTCATCACTTGTTTATGCCTGTATACGAGTGTATACATGTATATATATATATATATATACATATATATATACATATACACATATAC
>NW_026345821.1:0-224 GCF_001194135.2 Octopus bimaculoides | reverse complement strand
ATATATATATATATATATACATACATACATATATATACATATATACATATGTGTATGAATATGGATATATATTTATACATACATATATACTTATACATATATGTGCATATATATCTATACATATACAAGCATGTATATAATTACGTATATTTTTTAGCATATCTACCTGTCTATATACATATATATATATGTACATATACACATATATATATATATATATATAT
>NW_026345820.1:0-396 GCF_001194135.2 Octopus bimaculoides | reverse complement strand
TATATATATATATATACACTTATACATACATATTTGCATATATCTGTATGTATATGTATGTGTGTACATGTAAGTATATATGCATGGATGTTGGTATCTATGTACGTATGTATCTGTCAATGTATTTATACCCTGGAGGCCTGAAAATCATTACGACACTGTAAATGGCCTATGATTAAAGTCCAAATCGTATATTAGATAATATCCAATTATTTATCACATCCAGCTATCATTTCCCAATTCCTCTCTTCTCTTCGCCCTTCCTCTTCTTCCTCTCCTACTCTCTCTACTCTTTCCTCCTCCACCTCCTACTCTTCCTGCTCCTCTCATTTTTGTCACCCATGTTGATATCGTTCTCATTCTTCTCATCTTCGTTCACTCTTCTTCTTCTTCTTA
>NW_026345819.1:0-516 GCF_001194135.2 Octopus bimaculoides | reverse complement strand
CGTCATGGCCGGTATGACAGACTTTAACAGACTATATATATATATACATAAACACACACAAACACTAACACACACAGACACACTAACCACCTTACCACTTAGCACAATCTTTTCCCAGCCATTGAGAATTCTCTCTCTACTCCCTTTTTATCTGTACCAGCCGAATTACAAATCCTCACCTCAAAGCACAAAACGTATTGATCTCACGCGTCATGAAGTGTCGGCAAAGATCATGGGCACAGCTCTCCATTTTGAACACTCTGAATTGATGAATGTGTCAACAACGTAGTATGTTTCAACGGCGTTGTGGAACATTCAGTTTGTGACGATCGTGCTATATACACTTGTTTTGTTTCAGAATCTACTTAAAATATCTATGCATGGAACGTGAAATATATATCATACCATAAATATATTGATTGCTGCTGCAAACTACTAATACTACAGCTACTGCTGTCTACCATTACCGCAACTAATAATAATAATAATAATAATAATAATAATAATAATAATAAT
>NW_026345818.1:0-223 GCF_001194135.2 Octopus bimaculoides | reverse complement strand
GATTAAAAACTAGTTTTATAGACACTTCTTTCAAAATTCCTATTTTGTTTATCGCATATTAACTTGTGTAGGCTGAGCTCTGTAAAATGCTAGAGAAAGAAACCTAGCTGTTATTGATATACACATCAATACATACATCAAAACCAAAACTTTTTCAGTGGCCTTTAAAATACTATTGCGGATACCCAATTTACAAGTTTGTTGAGTAGACCCCCAACACTAT
>NW_026345817.1:0-534 GCF_001194135.2 Octopus bimaculoides | reverse complement strand
ATACATTTTTTATCTTGTCATTGTTTATATTTACAAGACATTTTTTCATTTATTAAGTAATGGTATGCATGCACACCTGACTTTTTTAACAGTAAGTTTATACACACACACACACATATATATATGAATAGATATGTATGAAATCTGAAATCGAAATCGAACCGAATCCGATGACTGGCACCCATGCCAACCTCTCCTTCATTGGACACTAAACTCTGCTTGCGAAGACCCGTTGGGGCAAGTGAAATCGAAATCGAAATTGAACCATATTCGATGACTGGCACCTGCACCAGTGGAGCATGAACAGCACTGTCCGAGCATGTTCATTGCCAGAAGCTGTCTGGCTTCTGTGCTAGTGGCCCGTAAATAGCACCATTTGAGCGTAATTGTTACCAGTGTAGCCTTCTAGCACTTGTGCTGGTGGCACGTTAGAAAATCATTTGAGTGAGGTCGTTGCCAGTGCTGCTGGACAGGCCCTCATGCTGGTGGCACGTAAAAGCGCCCACTACACTCTCAGAGTGGTTGGTGTTAGGA
>NW_026345815.1:0-676 GCF_001194135.2 Octopus bimaculoides | reverse complement strand
TATATATAAATATATATATACATATATACATATAGGTACATACCTACATATATATGTATATATACATGCATATATTGGTATACGACGACAAAAATATGTGAACAAAATGCAAAACGGAACGTAAGGAAAAACAAGATCATGCAAAATGAACTATTTTTGAACAACGAAAGAAACAAATAGAGAAACGGAACAGGCAACATAAAGAACAATCCCTTCATCAGATAAGAATAAGCATGTGTGTGTGTTCGAGTGCTGGTTACTAAGCAATGTCATTTAGACACAAACGTAGGCGTTCTGTTCCGAGTTGGTTTAAATTGAAACAACTCTAAGTTCACTAATAGATAGTAGTTAGTTGGTATTACTATTATAAACCAGCTATGAAAAATTTATGTACATTCTGATGTGTTGTAAATATAAGGTTTAATAGTTTAATGATGAAACAGAATAAGCGAGAAACAAAACTATTCGTGGTTCTCTTTTATTTTCCTCTCCAGATTAGTCCCAGACTAAAAGTATGCCGATCGACAAACAGCAAGCGAGGCTTCTACCACCAAGCTTCATGATAGATTGAACATCATTTGATAACATCAAATCTAATCGACCATAAAGACTCAGTTAAAATATCAAAGTGTTACACGTAAAGATGGCGCAGTTGAGATTAAACAAACACACGCTA
>NW_026345814.1:640-3239 GCF_001194135.2 Octopus bimaculoides | reverse complement strand
GTCAAACATAAAATAATAATAATAATAATAATAATAATAATAATAATGATCAAAAGAAGAAGAAGTATAGTATGGTGATTTCTACTTTTCTTCTTATTCCAATATGTCCACTTTGTCCGTGACATAAAATTCTTTTTTTACAAGGAAATTTCATAATGCTAGCAATGTATAAAATGTACTAAAAAAACCTCCTTAATTTGTCACGCCTGTGTTTGTATTCTCTCGAAGCGAAGTTGCACAAGTTAAAGATAAGACACTTACGCATGTCTTCATCAACTTTTTCTGAAGTTATCTCGTATATTTCATATATCTGAAGTTATATATTTCATATATTCTGAAGTGATTTCATACATTCCATATTTCCAGCTTAATTACAATCTTTTACTGATTTCTAAAGAGAAAACAATATTCTTGTCGAGTAATCAAATTTGTTTAGCCTCAGTCGGTGCTGTGATTCTTTGTTTTTTGTATTCATTTTCTTACCAAGCAGTGTTTTACCTATTAGGCAGTGTAGGAGGTTTTCTTACAATCATTTTAGTACGACATTCTGTAAACCTATTTTTGGCTAGTTTCTATTTTAGCTTTTTAACAATTTCTGTTGTTATTTCCAATTTCTCATAATCGTCTGTCACATTTGGTTACCGTTTTGTATTTTTTTAATTTTCTTCAAAACAGGAGCGGGTTTTTTCCCATCCTGCTTTGTAGCTATTTGAACAGTTTTCCATGATTATGTAGTGGAAAAGTTTTGTAGCCTTACCGTGATATTTTACAATAACTTTCTCTTTGCATATGACTTTCATCTTGTAATTGTGATAAATGTTACATTTCTGTAACGAATTTTAGGTTTTTCTTTATTGGAAATGCAATCATTACATTCTGTCTAGTCTTGCTAATTCCTCTAGCGACAAATTGCGAACATTATAAATATAAATCATAACCTGGTTATTAACTTGTTTCTTTTATTTATCTCTCCTCTAAATATTAAACTGTTATGTCTATAATATTCCTATCTAAACCTTCCACTTATTTGTGTCTGTCTAGTTCATTAATGCCTGAATATTTGTAAGTTTCTGTTTGGTTTAACTATCTTATGTTCGTGTCGTTATCTAATATTATATTAGTATTCTTAACTTTCAGAGTCGCATTGGTTCATTTTCTTAAACCTGATGTTCTCTCAATACTTCTAGTAAATCTGTGTAATGTTTGTAGTAGTGTTTCTTGATTTTCATCTGCAGAGTACAAATTGAATGATGGTTTATGATCCTTTAGAGCAGTGGTTCTCAACCGGGGACCATATGGCCCCTGAGGGTCCATATAAAATTTTTGGGTGTCCGCGCAACCAAATAGTAAATTGGGGATCCACTATAGTATTTTAAGGGCCCCTGAAAAAAATTGCTTTAGATGTATGTATTGGTATACATTGCAAGAAACAATTAGGTTTGTTTCTCTGACATTTTACATAGTTCAACCTATCCAACTTCACGAGGGAAGAACAAAATAGGAAGTTTGAAAGAAGTTTTTATCGGGTTGGCAACTAAGTTCCCATCGTTTTTTAAATTTTTTAAAAGGTTTAATAAAAAAATAACTAATTAATCAATAATACATTCACCCTTGTTGTTTACAACTTCTCAACGTTCAACAAGATTTTCTATAAATACCTCGTTGGTAGAAATCACCCGATTTCGACTCGAAAAATTGATCCAACCAAGCTCTCAGTTCTGAATTAGTATTGAACGAAACTCCGCGCATAACATTTGAAAGGGATCGAAAGAGGTGGAAATCCGTTGGTGCCAAATCAGGAGAGTTCGGTGGGTGTGGCAGCACTTCCCAGTCATGCGTTGAATGGCTTCCTTGGTCATATTGGCGATATGAGGGCGGGCGTTGTCGTGGAGCTGAAGAACTCCATGCTGTCGATTAGGTCTTTTCTCTTGAATAGCCGTGTTGAGTCGTTCCATCTGTTGAACATAGAGTTCCGCGTTGACAGTTTGGTTCCATTCAAGTAATTCGTAATGGATAATCCCTTCCCAGTCCCACCAGACGCACAACATCGTTTTACGCGGATGAAGATCTTGTTTCACGCGCGATGTCGCTTGTTTACCGGGGCTAAGTCATTTCTTACGCTGCTTCATATTGATGTACAGGCACCATTTTTTGTTGCCAGTAACGATTCGGTAAAGAAATCGTTGCTTGTGTCCATGAGTTGAGCAGTGACGAGTAAGCAAACCAGCGGAGATTGTGTCTCGTTGATTTTTGTTGTTGTCGCTAAAAGCATGCGAAACCCATGCTCCATACTTCTGAACCTTTCCTATCGAGTGAAGATGCTTTTCTATAGCAGTGTGAGAGCATTCCATTTTCTCTGCCAGTTCCCTTGTCGTTTGACGAGAATTTTCGTGCAAAAGTTGGTTTAATCGCTCTTCATCGAATTCAATTGGACGGCCAGAACGAGGTGCGTCTTTCAGGTCAAAATTTCCATTTTTGAACTTGGCATACCAATCACGAGCGGTTCTTTCATCTATGGTACCCTCTGCATACACAACAGAAATGTCGCGAGCGGCCTTAGAACCTTGATTAAAAGCAAAAAGGAGGTGTCGAAAATGCT
>NW_026345814.1:0-630 GCF_001194135.2 Octopus bimaculoides | reverse complement strand
TTTGAAACATTAAACAACTATGGGGGTCCTCCAGAATAGAATAGCATTTCCAAGGTGCCTGTAGATAAAAAGAAATTGTTGAGAATCTCTGCTTTAGAGCTACTGATCTCAGGATCATTGTGGCTTGAAATAATGGTTCAAAGTATTAACATTAAGCGGAGAAGGAATAGAGAGAAGGTGTTCTGAATTTTCCCCATCTAATAAAAATGAGATTTATGTTTATAATCCACTATTTCTTTGGCGTGGAGGCGAAATCGCCCAGTGGTTAGGGCAGCAGATTCGCGGTCGTGGGATCCCGGTTTCGATTCCCAGACTAGGCGCTGTGAGTGTTTATTAATCAAAAACACCTAAAGCTCCACGAAGCTCTGACAGGGGGTGGTGGAGAACTCTCTTTCACCATAACTCTCTCTCACTCTTTCTTCCTGTTACTGTTGTACCTTTATTTCAAAGGGCCAACCTTCTCACACATTGTATCACGCTGAATCTTCCCGAGAACTACGTTAAGGGTACACGTGTCTGTGGAGTTCTCAGCCACTTACACGTTAATTTCATGATCAACTGGAACCATCGTCGTTGTAACTATGGGTGTATATATATGTATATATATATGGGTGTATATATATGTATATA
>NW_026345813.1:1128-1241 GCF_001194135.2 Octopus bimaculoides | reverse complement strand
TTCGTCCGTTTGTTTCTTTGAACGTACGTACGTATATTCGTTCGTTCGTTTGTACGTACGTACTACGTACGTTTGTTCGTTCTTTCGTTCCGTTCGTTCGTACGTACGTACTT
>NW_026345813.1:823-934 GCF_001194135.2 Octopus bimaculoides | reverse complement strand
TTGTACGTACGTTCGTTCTTTTGTACGCTCGTTCGTTCTTTCGTTCGTTCTCTCGTACGTACGTTCGTTCTTTCGTTCGTTCGTTTATTCGTTCGTACGTAAGTACGTTCG
>NW_026345813.1:686-813 GCF_001194135.2 Octopus bimaculoides | reverse complement strand
TCGTTCTTTCGTTCGTTCGTTTATTCGTTCGTACGTAAGTACGTTCGTTCGCTCGTTCGTTCCTTCGTTCGTTTGTCCTTTCGTTCGTTCGATCGTTCGTTCCTTCGTTCGTATGTACGGACATAAG
>NW_026345813.1:546-676 GCF_001194135.2 Octopus bimaculoides | reverse complement strand
TGTACGGACATAAGGTACGTTCCTTCGTTCGTACGTACGGACATAAGGTATGATCGTTCGTTCGATCGTTCCTACGTACGGAATTACGTACGCTCGTTGGTCCGATCATTCGATCGTCCGTTCGTTCGTA
>NW_026345813.1:310-425 GCF_001194135.2 Octopus bimaculoides | reverse complement strand
GTTGGTACGTACGTACATTCGTTCGTTCGTTTGTACGTACGTACGTACGTGTGTTCGTTCTTTCGTTCGTTCGTTCGTTCGTTCGTTCCTACGTACAGACATAAGGATCGTTCAT
>NW_026345813.1:196-298 GCF_001194135.2 Octopus bimaculoides | reverse complement strand
TCGTACGTACGTACTTACGTAAAAACGTACGTACGTTCGTTCGTTCGTTTCATTCCCATGTACGTACGTACGTACGTTCGTTCATTCATTCGTTCGTTCGTT
>NW_026345813.1:0-102 GCF_001194135.2 Octopus bimaculoides | reverse complement strand
TAATTTGTACGTTCGTTCGCATTCGCACGTACATACGCACATTCGTTCGTTTGTTCGTTCGTTTGGTCATTCGTTCCGCTCGTTCGTTATTTCGTTCGTACG
>NW_026345812.1:0-799 GCF_001194135.2 Octopus bimaculoides | reverse complement strand
AGCTCGAAAAGAGATCAGAAACTCGTAGAGCTCTTTGAACAAAATGTTGGAGACCTAGATCAAAACTAATCGTGCTATCCCATTGTCTTGTGACAATGTAGTGGGTAAAAGCGAGGATACGGAAAATTGATTTAGGTAACTTTAAAAAGAGACTCGCAGGTGAAAGTAATTTGGACAAGTGTGGACATGATTCTTCCGAAGTCTTACTTTTCTCTGTTGTGCGAAGCATTAATGCTTTCTTCATGAGAGTAATAAAAGAATTCCGGCAGAAATTAGTTGTAATAATTTTAAACTATCCTTCTCGAGGGCGTCGGATACATGATACCACGTTCCACTAACAAAATGCACATAAGTACCCATGGAGACTGGATATTTTTCACAGTGATGAATGATACATGAATAAAGAGTTAAAAGGGCGAAAAGTCTAAGGAGCCCACGCCACACCACACGCATCTCTCATCGAAATTCAAAGGTCTTCACACATCATAGAACTGATAAAATTACTAACCGAGTAGAAGAAGTATAGTTAGTCGGTAAAATGTGCAGCATATGCCAGTGGTAGTCCCGTAAGAAATCTTCCTTCCACTCCTTCACATCAAACTCGGACTCATGAAAAACTTCGTAAAAGCAATGACACACGATGGTTATGGCTTCCAGTACCTAAAGGTAAAATTTGATGAAGAGAAAAGTGACGCAAAACCGAAATCAGGCATTTCCATTGGACCCGAGATCAGAGAGTTGATGTCTGTTAGCAATTTCAGAGGTATACTGAATCCAGTTGAGCTGACAACATGGGATT
>NW_026345811.1:0-287 GCF_001194135.2 Octopus bimaculoides | reverse complement strand
CTATTTAGCATGTCAGATAAAGGTGACAGTGCCAAGCAGAAAAGGAGTGGAGAGAGCGTGTTTCCCTGGAATATTCCTCTTCTAATGGAGATGGCTTTGGTTTTCACGAGTCCCTCTTTTGTTTGGAGCTGTAGCACTGTCTGCTATTTATTCATAGAGTGTCTTATGTATTTTATAATGATTGGTGCTACCTTGTTCATAGCTAGTGTTTCGAGGATCCACGTGTGGGAAACACTGTCAAAAGCCTTTCGGTAGTCGATCCAGGCCATACTGAGGTCTTTCTTCTT
>NW_026345810.1:468-703 GCF_001194135.2 Octopus bimaculoides | reverse complement strand
ATCGCATTTCATATATATCTTATTGTTTACTCTATGCTATGATATTGGCTGACACTGTGCGTTATTTTATATTCATTGGGACGATTTATTTATCAAAGAAGTTTGGTTTATTAATTGCATCAGCCTTTATTTCAATTTTAAAACTTTTTCAACTTTCATACTGTATATATTTTCTAATACGATTTTGCGACCAATTTGAGAAAACATCCTGTTTTATTAAATACCAATTACCAGC
>NW_026345810.1:0-456 GCF_001194135.2 Octopus bimaculoides | reverse complement strand
AATTTATTCTAGACTGTGGAATAAGCATAAACGAAAGAGTCTGATTCTTCTCATGATAAATTGCATTACAAAATTTATCTATACCGTCATTTTACCGTTTTGTATGAGAGAATTAGATTTTCTACAGATGTTCCCTTTCCCAGCGAAAGGCTCTGACTTCCTTTTCCTACCAATTCTAATAACAACTTATATGCTGACCGTATCACTTATTTTAATGCGTTATAACGAGAATATAGTCCCTGTTTTCCTTATGGAGATCGTGAAAAAAGAGTTCGATGAACTTAATGAAAGCTTTCCGAAATATATGTTCGATATAAAACATGGAAAATCTATAAATAAATGCAAAGCTAAAAGTCGTTTGATAGCCGAGATATCACAAAAACATCGAATACTTTGTAAACTGCTCGAACTGTGCAGTGATAAATTTCAACTCCAGTTAGCAACAATCATATTCTA
>NW_026345809.1:0-245 GCF_001194135.2 Octopus bimaculoides | reverse complement strand
GAGAGAGAGAGAGAGAGAGAGAGATATGTATATACATAGACACATAGACACGAGCGCACACACACACACACACAATTGAAATAATGTCTCTCTGGAGGTCGAATGAGATTTCCTGTCTTTTATACGTGTGATGACATTTTTCGACCTACCACCATGCTAACACCGCCACCGCTATCACCACTGCTACTATTATCAGAACTATCATCACCATTAGCCACATTATCATCAGCACTGTTATCAATACC
>NW_026345808.1:0-357 GCF_001194135.2 Octopus bimaculoides | reverse complement strand
GGCATAAGTAGGAGGACACACAAACACAATCGTCGGAAATACGTTTGAAATGATTGAAACATGCGTAGTGAGTGATACGACATCACTTCCTGCATGTGTGACTGCTTAATTGCAGACGCCAGTTTCAGACACAACACTCTGGTTGGATGCTGGAAGAATTATAAGAATTAATTACAATAATTCGTGGTGGTTATGTCGCTGAGTTTCGACTTTGCCTTTCATCCTTCGTACCAGTTGTGCACTGAGGTCGACGTAATCGACTAGTCTCCCCTCCCACAATTTTTTAGGCCTAAAGTTGTTGGCACCGCGTCGCTTACGACGACGAGGGTTCCAGTTGATCCGATCAATGGAACAGCC
>NW_026345807.1:0-255 GCF_001194135.2 Octopus bimaculoides | reverse complement strand
TCCTTTGACCGCGAGTCCGCTGCCCTAACCACTAGGCCATTGCGCCTCCAACAAAATACGTACTCGCGTTTTAACTGATTCGAAATAAAATCTGTCCGTAGTTTCGTATTTGTCAGTGTTATAATGGCAGTGATGTTAGCACGTTTTCTCCGAACTGGATTTTGTTTGAGAGTTACTTTAGGTAAGTTGAACATCTTTTATTTATAGTGAATTTTTTTTGTTTAAATTATGCGTATATAAAAGTAAATTCGATAA
>NW_026345806.1:0-387 GCF_001194135.2 Octopus bimaculoides | reverse complement strand
TATATATATATATATATATATATATATATGCTTGTATCCCTTGCATATATATTCATATACATATATAAATATTTATATTCAATGTCTGATATTAAGATTAGACACATTGCCACGACCATCATACTTAGTAAAATATCACAAAACGATGTTTTTATTTACCAAACTAGTAAAATTACTATTAGTAAGTTGCTATTTTTATTATTATTATTATTATTATTATTATTATTATTATTATTATTATTATGATTATTATTATTATTATTATAAACATCTTGATCATCGTCATCATCATTATTCTAATTTTATTATTACTAATTTTATTTTCATTTTTATTCACTTCTGATCATCATCATCATTATTATTATTATTATTATTATTATTATTATT
>NW_026345805.1:0-232 GCF_001194135.2 Octopus bimaculoides | reverse complement strand
ATTATCATTATTATTATTATTATTATTATTATTATTATTATTATTAGATGAGTTATCCATGCTAATGCAATTAGGTCTTCATGAGTGTTGTTTAGTTAATAAGAGAACATAATGAGCTAAATGAAGACGTTGAGTGTAACGATTCTGAAGATAATGTTGGTGATTGTGGAGGCTGCAGCAGTGGTGGTGGTGGTGGTCCTGGTGGCAGAGTTGGTGGTGGTGGTGGTGGTAG
>NW_026345804.1:0-352 GCF_001194135.2 Octopus bimaculoides | reverse complement strand
GAATATTTTTTTTATCATACCTAATGCGCCTACTATGATAGGAATTGTTTTTGTTTTTAGACTTCACATTTGAGTTACCTCTATTTCCAGATCTTTGTATTTTGAAAGTTTCTCCGTTTCTTTTAGAGAATCATTGTCATCTGTTGGTACTGATACATCGATTAGAAATAATTTTTTTTCTTGGTGATCTCTGACAACTATATCTGGCCTATTGGCCTTAATTCCTCTATCTGCGTGTATTGGCATATCCCAGAGTATGGTTGCTTTCCCATTTTCTGTGACCTTTTCTGGCGTGTGCTTACACCATCTTTGTTCTGTTGTTATTCCATAGTGTTGGCATAGCTTCCAGTGT
>NW_026345803.1:0-581 GCF_001194135.2 Octopus bimaculoides | reverse complement strand
CCACCACCAACACCACCGCCATAACTACATGCAGCAACAGTGGTATTGATCTTCTCATCCAACAGTTCACTGGTTGGTCATGAACATCATCACCATCATCATCATCACAGTTGTCTTTATTTTAGTCTGACATTAACAGCAATATTATCGCCGAGACTAACACCACCACCACCACCACCACCATTGTTATCATTATCATCATCATCATCATCATCATCAAAGGCATAACAATATAGCAGAACATTAGTAATGAAATATTTTAATATTTCATTCTTTCATCATAAAAAAAGGCCTCAACCCCACTGCCACCCCCGACTACTCCCCCCTCCTTCCTGGACAGTTGCTCTTTTTTTTCTTTTTTAAACTGGTTTTACATTGTTTTGCACTTTGATGAGATTGAAAGCGTTCTTCTTCTTCTTCTTCTTCTTCTTCTTCTTCTTCTTCTTCTTCTTCTTCTTTTTTTCTTTTTCTCCTCACATTTTATTTTATAGTTATTTTTTAGCATTATGTTTTATAGACTTAACAACCCTCCTACCACCACAATACTCTCACCACCACCACCACCACCACCACCACAACCA
>NW_026345802.1:0-266 GCF_001194135.2 Octopus bimaculoides | reverse complement strand
TTACATATATACACATATATACACATATAAATGCATGCATGTATATCTATATATACATATATATGTACATACACATGATTATATACATACAAGTATACACATATATGTGTGTGTATATATTTGTGTTTTTATATATACGTACAGCATATACGTATATATGTACGTATGTGCACACACACATATAGTTATACATATATATTTTTAAATATATATGTATACACACGTGCATACACATAAGCATGTCTGTCTATTGGTTTTTGTTTGAA
>NW_026345801.1:0-956 GCF_001194135.2 Octopus bimaculoides | reverse complement strand
CCCCCCTTCATCTCTCTAGGCCTTTCACAAGCATGTTTACTAATCTTTCATCACAAGATGTCTTCCTTCAGGCATTGATATCTTCCTTATTTTGTTCATACTAAAGACATCGACTTAACACTTGCTTCAACTGAACATTGACCGTATCAATGTCCTAACTGTGAAAGACATTAACCTTTCCTTCTCCTTCACTTCACTAAACGATAGAAAAGCGATTGATGTCAACCATTGTATTCACTGTACGATTAATGTCATTTTAAGTATTACACTGGTCGTACAGTAACTTACTTTGTCGCTGCTGCTAGACTTCATGTAAAGTTCATTTTCGAAGTATAAGATCTCATGAGTATATAACAAAATATCCCATTGTGTAACATTTTGTTGGAACAATATGTGACTGTGTGTAACATCGTGCAACAACTGTGAAACACTGTAGAACATTCTCTTACTTATGTAACATTCTCTTACTTCCAGTTACCCGGTGGACACTTTATATCATAATATGCTGCATAACACTAGGGACTTTGGCTTATAATTCTTCTGTAACACCGTGTGTTACGGTATAACATTCTGTAGCATTTTGTTACAATATGTATCACGATGAGATTGTGCAAGGATGCTATGCATCACAGTAAAACATTATGCAACGGTGTCCGTAACACTGTTGTTTAATATACATTTGCACAGTGT
Source organism: Octopus bimaculoides (assembly GCF_001194135.2). Classification (NCBI taxonomy): domain Eukaryota; kingdom Metazoa; phylum Mollusca; class Cephalopoda; order Octopoda; family Octopodidae; genus Octopus; species Octopus bimaculoides. Next base: position 266 of record NW_026345801.1, on the reverse strand, counting down.
AACATTGTGTAACACTGTATAACATTGTGTGACTACAGTTCTATAATTGTGTAACAGTGTGTGTAACATTTTGTACCCTTGTGTGACATTATGTAACACTGCATCTACAGCGTCTGATTTTCTTTTACACTCTGTAACATTGTGTACAAATATGTAACAGTTTATCTAACAATATGTAACATTCTGATGCCCTATAACAGTGTAACAGTGTGTAATGGTGTATGTAACGATGTGACTTTAATATCGAGCATTCTCTTACACTGTGT
>NW_026345800.1:0-426 GCF_001194135.2 Octopus bimaculoides | reverse complement strand
ATAATAATAACAATAATAATAATAATAATAATAGTAATAATAATAATATTTTTTTGTTTCCTTTTTTTCTTTCTCCTTTTCTCTCCGTCTTTCTTTCCTTTTTTTCTTCTATCACATGACTTTATGAACGAACAATTTAGTGTGTTTCTTTCGAGGGCCTACTAATGTATACAGTAAGTATCTCTGCCCCAGGTGTTGGGAAGACATTCGGCAAGAAATGTCAAGAAAACTGAAATAAGAAGATAAGGATAATAGTAGCAGTAGCAGCAGCAGCAGCAGCAGCAGCAGCAGCAGCAGTAGTAGTAGTAGTAGTAGTAGTAGTAGTAGTAGTAGTAGTAGTAGTAGTAGTAGTAGTGTGGTGGTGGTGGTGGTAGTAGTACATTATATAAACCTGTGATAAGATATCCGGTTGGAGGACGATGACAG
>NW_026345799.1:0-315 GCF_001194135.2 Octopus bimaculoides | reverse complement strand
AAAAAACAAAAAAAACAGGTAATAGCTAAAGTTTTGGCCGGTCACCTGGGAGCGTTCGTATATAAACGAACGCCAGACATGCTGGCCAATATTTTGATGGCAAAAATAATAGCCGAGTCAATTAAAACGAGATATCCGGACGATATTTTGGACGTAACAAATGAAGTGGTCCAGAAGAGACTGGAATGTAACCCAGAGACTTCACCCCAGAGTGTCATAAGTGTCTGTATATGGTCTTTATTGTCATTTTAGTTATAAGATAAACAGATTAACCAACGGAATACAGTGTCTGCAAGTTGATGAGTACTTCATATT
>NW_026345798.1:0-210 GCF_001194135.2 Octopus bimaculoides | reverse complement strand
GGGATTATCCTTTCGACGGATTTCATTATAGAGTGTCCTAGCTACAACGTTATGTCTTATCGGACATTTTCGGACAACTGCTTGTGATGTGAATGATATCTTCAGTGTGAACTCCACAAAATCTCCATAGGTTGCCACATTTTATGGCTTTTGCTGCATCTCTATCCATTTTGTGCATCAGGTACTTGGTTGATATTTCCTGTTCCTGGA
>NW_026345797.1:0-565 GCF_001194135.2 Octopus bimaculoides | reverse complement strand
AATATGCGACAAATGCTGTAACTTTTTAAATTACAGGTAAATGTATTCAATGGACTACCTCAGTTTCCATCAAACCGATTTATTTACAAGACATGGGTCGAAGTGAAGTTGTGATAAGTTACTGGCCCAAATTCCAAGCAGTGGGATCAAACTCTGAACCTCATTGTTGTAAAACAAACTGCTTAGGTACTGAACCGTGACCCTACAAACAAACGCACGACTTGTCTCCGCCTTTCCGAGTTACAAGCCAACTCTTTGTGTTTCGTGTTTTTTCTCTGTCCAATCTTTAACATGAAACTAATCTTACATTCACCAAAGTGTCCTTCCATGAAAGCAAAATATAAACTAAGGGAGATTTATCTGCTATTTTTAGTAACTATGTGACTACGTTCGGACTCTCGCATTGTTCTCGGAGATATCGCAAATATTTCTTTTTTTCGAGTCCCAGGACGATTCATAAGGTCGGTTACTATGTCATATAAGTGACAGCGATTAAGGCGGTGAGCTGGCAGAATCGTTAACACGCCGGTCGAACTGCTTCGCGGTATAACGGCTCTGTGAATTA
>NW_026345796.1:0-337 GCF_001194135.2 Octopus bimaculoides | reverse complement strand
ATGTATATATATATGCTTGTATGTGTAATATATATATATATATATATATATAATGTGTGTGTGTGTATATGTATGTAAATATTTATTCACATGCATATGTATATATGTATATTTATTTACACGCATATATATATATGTATATATTTATTTAGATGCATATGTATATATATGTATATTTATTTACACGCATATATATATGTATATATTTATTTACATGCATATGTATATGTGTATATTTATTTACACACACATATATATATGTATATATTTGTTTACATGTATATATATATGTATATATATATTTATGTGCATATACATATATATATATATATATATA
>NW_026345795.1:0-628 GCF_001194135.2 Octopus bimaculoides | reverse complement strand
ACACACACACACACATACACACACACACATATATATATATACATATATACTACGCGCTTCTTTCAGAAGACACTTGCCCAAGGTGATACATATCAGTGTAATATATATACGTGTATGTGTGTGTATATATATATATATATATATGTGTGTGTGTGTGTGTGTGCACGCACATATACATATTCATATGTGTACATACATAGATATATATTTATGTATACATATATTATATACACACGTATATACATACGCACGCGCACGCTAAAACATACACGGTAAGTTAGTAGAAGAATAGTTGCAATTAAAGATTAGTCACAGAACAACAAGAACAACCACAACTACAACTACTGCTCCTGCTGCTGTCGTGACCCGCCTATCTACGTGTCCCATATAGGTGTGCGCGTGTGTGTGTCCGTGTGTGAGTGTGTGTGTGTGAGTGTGTGTGTGTGTTTGTGTTACGTGTTGTAACTAAAATAGCTGCTATGCTGAGTGAATTTCGATACAGGTTCGTCATCGCAATAAAATTAGCTAAGATGATGCCTGGTACAACTGACTGTCGTAAGATTTCTATGATCGGATTTCGATTCCTTCTTATTACCCTCATATTTCACATTTCATATTTCACGTTTTC
>NW_026345794.1:0-310 GCF_001194135.2 Octopus bimaculoides | reverse complement strand
TGTGTGTGTGTGTGTGTGTGTATGTGTGTGTGTGTGTGCTTATATGCAAATATTAGTATGTTTATATGTTTATATATACATATATATGTTATGGGTTCTAGATAGAGAAGCACATTTATCACATAAATATCGCAACATATTTAAGCGAACCACTAATATTTTGTCTTCTGTTTATTCCAATTATCTTTATGTGAATCTTTTAGTGACGTGTTAGTACCTATATGTTTGTGTGCATATTCATGTATCTACAGTTTGTGCTTATACCTGCAACACTCTAAGGGTTTTATATAGCCATACTATAAACATACAT
>NW_026345793.1:0-1201 GCF_001194135.2 Octopus bimaculoides | reverse complement strand
ATATGAAATAAAAAACGATTACCTACTGACCATGGTTTTGTTTGTTAATATTTACGAATGTAAATAACTGCAAATTCATCACCTAATTTAACCGGTTAGAAAACATTGTTATTTAAAAATTGAATAATGACGGTAGAAATTGATATTAATCAATTAAAACCAGTGGCTTAGCATATTTAAAAAATCTGAAGATTGAAAATTATATACATTATTTACATTTGACGGATATTTGTCTTCATCTTGTTTGTTGTTAACACAACATTTCGGTTGATATACCCTCCAGCCTTCATCAAGTGTTTTGGGGAAATTTCGAACCTGGGTTCTCATTCTTAAGGTATTTTTCAATATTATTATTACACCCACACACACACATACATCTATCTACATATATGTATATATGTGTATATCTATCTACATACAGATAGATAGGTACATAGGTTATATGAACAGACAAGCACACATACGCAAATGGAGACTGAAACACATGACCATATATACACACATACTTTACTTCACACAAGGACACATATGGAGACACGTGTCCACACATACTGAGATGCACATCCATACATACAAACACGGTACTTAGTTGTAAAACACACACTTAGACATGCACACACAGGGAGACAGAGGTGCATAAATATACAAACACACATAAAAAATACACAAACACGGTCATGTAAGCACATGAATATGCAGAATACATACATACAAATGCACACACATATATACATATGCCTACACACACACACATGCATACATACATACATACGTACATACATGCATGCATGCATGCATGGATAGGCACACACACACACACGCACTAACCCACACACATGCGCACAAACAAAAAGGAATGCAGTGTAAATAACGAAAATTTTAGGAAAATAAAAAATAAGAAATAAGTGGAAATTTTACCAGTGAGTGTGATAAATCATAAGGCACAAAATGAAAATGACTCTCCTCAGACACAACAGGATATATATATATATATATATGCCTTTATCAATTCACTACTATTTACTTTTTATGCTTTATTGAAGTCTTAGATTAGTATTTTTATAGTGTATTTTTTTTCTAGATGGTGTCATTGAGGTCTTTCATTGTCTGAATTGTATAATGGTAGTTCTTCTCTAAATTCTATATATATATATTGCAAGATGGAATATATATACCTCTGCCACCTAAGCTATATCAACTT
>NW_026345792.1:0-358 GCF_001194135.2 Octopus bimaculoides | reverse complement strand
CTGTCCCTTCCTCCTTGTTCCACTTCCTCCTTGTTCCACTTCCTCCCTCCCTCCATCCTCTCTGCTCTCGTGTGACCTGTCGTCAGCTTTCTTTTCACTCCAGCCGCTGTGAAGGCAAGACGAACTACTAGCGTTCTACCTCAGATTCGCGTAAGGCCGTACAGCTTTTGAATGTTGTTTTCACTGTCCAATTTTTCCTGTCTTGGTTTGTGTTTGCCACCTTGGAATCCTCTGTGTAGTGGGTTGATCCACTACTCAGGAAGAGACTATTCTAGAGTACGTTCTTTCTTATCTTCGAAACGTCAGGTTAGAATAGAGACAGCTGATGATGGGATATTCCAAGTGGCTTTCCGTTTTC
>NW_026345791.1:0-238 GCF_001194135.2 Octopus bimaculoides | reverse complement strand
AAGGATGTCCACTTAGTGGTCATCCCTTCTCACATGTATATATATATATACATATATATACATATATAAATAGCTATATGTATATATGTATGTTTCTGTTCTTTGATTACGTCTCTTCTGCACTCCGTATCCAACGTTATCACGTTCCACCATATATTCCACTACACACTTCTCTCTCTCTCTCTCTTCTCCTCTCTCTCTTTCTTTCTCTCTCTCTCTCTCTCTCTCTCTCTCTCTC
>NW_026345790.1:0-210 GCF_001194135.2 Octopus bimaculoides | reverse complement strand
TATATATATATATATATATACATGCATACACATACACACACATATATATGCAGGTATGTATGCATGTATGTATGGACATATCGTATTTTTCTCAGGCAGAACAAAACATATCAATCGATGTGTCATTTTTCTTTGAAAGCAAGATCGTGTGGGAGAGAAAGGCAGATTTGTCTGCGATGTAGAGCAGTCGAAACGATCAATTAAAAAAAT
>NW_026345789.1:0-484 GCF_001194135.2 Octopus bimaculoides | reverse complement strand
CATACATATATATATTTATATATATGTATATATATAGCAATTTATTAATGGCATTGTTTACACGAGCATTTGTTAGTGTCAAACAACACAAGATGTGTATTTATAAATTTTGCTATAATAATAATAATAATTATTATTATTATAATGATAATAATAATAATAATAATAATAAGGACAATAATTTTGATTATAGGCTCAAGGCCAAGAAACTTTGTAGGGGAGGGTACAGTGGATTAAATTAGCTCATTAATTAACTTATTTTGTCAACCCCCAGAATGGATAAATGGATAAGTTAAAGAGCTTTTTGAGATTTGAACCCAAAACTAAATACAGTGAAGGCAATTATTTGTTATTCTTCATTCCCTCAGCTTCATTCTGTTAAGTTATCCCACTGTACTACCTCAAAATACAGTACAAATATTGTTTGTTTGTATTACATAGAAAAAAAAAAAGGAGTCATAAAAAAAAAAACAACCATTATAAG
>NW_026345788.1:0-260 GCF_001194135.2 Octopus bimaculoides | reverse complement strand
AAAAGCATTTTCGTTGGACTAGATGGCCGTTGTTTTATTATGTGGAGCTTATGTATGTGTGTGTATATGTTTGTGTATCTGTGTTTGTCTCCCCATCATCACTTGACAACTGATGCTGGTGAGTTTATGTCCCTGTAGCTTCGCAGTTCAGCAAATGAGAACGATAGAATAAGTACTCTGTTTACAAAGAATAAGCTCTGGGGTCGACTTGCTCAACAAAAGGCAGTGCTCCAGCATGGCCACAGTCAAATGACTGAAAC
>NW_026345787.1:0-390 GCF_001194135.2 Octopus bimaculoides | reverse complement strand
ACGTTTATGGAAGAGAATAACCTCTTTCCCACTGAACAAAAAGGATGCAAGCGAGGCTCATACAGATGCAAAGATCAGCTCTTAATTAATCGCATGATTCTTGAGAATAACAAACGCAGAAATCTCAGCTCTTCAGGGATTGATTATAAAAAAGCCTTTGACAGCATACCACATTCGTGGATTCTGAAATCGCTGGAGATTTTCAAAATTTCTCCTGTGATTTCAGATTTTTTAAAGTATAATATGTCACTATGGAACACGAAGCTGCAATTATATCATGCTAATGGAATATTGCGCTCAAACAATATTAGCATAAACTGTGGAATTTTCCAAGGTGACACGCTCTCACCACTAATTTTCTGCATAGCACTAATACCACTCTCAAGTGAA
>NW_026345786.1:0-338 GCF_001194135.2 Octopus bimaculoides | reverse complement strand
TAATAACAACAATAATAATAATAATAATAATGATAATAATAATAATAGTAATGATAATCTAAAAAGAAAAAGACAGTAGCAAAATACATTATGTCACCTTACGTCTGTGACTTAAGAGAGATTCGAAACCCGGATATGACTAACGTAAGTTTCCCTATGCAGCAGCAGTGAACTATCCAGCCGGGGGTGAAATGTTATGCCGTACCTCCTGCCACCTCACAGGCATTCACTCGCATACATCATCTCTCCTCCTCCCCATCTCTCTCTCTCTCTGTTTCCCTCTCTCTTTTATTTATCTATCTGTCTTAGCTTTTCTTCTTTTTTTGTTTATATATATA
>NW_026345785.1:0-281 GCF_001194135.2 Octopus bimaculoides | reverse complement strand
CATTTCGTCCGTCTTGGCATTCTGTGATCAAATTCTGCTGAGATCGATTTCTTCCTTCCATTGTTTCAGGGTTGATAAAATAAATATCAGTTGAACACTGGGGTTGGAGTAATAGACTAGACCCTCACTCGGCAATAGACTAGACCTTTAGCGGCTCGGCAAAAGAGAATTAATATTAGGCTTACAAAATCCTGGGGTCTATGTGCTCGACTAAAGGCGGAGCTCCAACATGGCCGCAGTCAAAAGACTGAAACAAGTACAAATATGTATATATATATATA
>NW_026345784.1:0-293 GCF_001194135.2 Octopus bimaculoides | reverse complement strand
GGAGTGGTTGTAGCTGTCGAATAACTAGCAGCAGTCATGATAATAACAATGGTAGTCGTGGTGGTGAAGTTGTTCCCCCTATGGTTTTAATAGAAATCGGGTTCTTCGGTCCCCTTTGTTTATTTCTTATGAATAACTTGCAAAACTACGTATAAAAATATTAAAATATATATGAAAGTCTCAACTTCACGACGACGACTACCACTACCGTTACTATCATGACTGCTGCTAGTTATTCGACATCTACAACCACTCCTAGAATTCCTGACCACTATTTAATTTACTAAAACAGA
>NW_026345783.1:0-515 GCF_001194135.2 Octopus bimaculoides | reverse complement strand
ATATATATATATGCAAATACATATAAATATATATTTATATGTATATTAAATTTATATATGTACATTTGCTTATGCATTTATATGTATGTATATCTACATGTGTTCGGAACTTCATATGCGTTTGGATGTGGATACTTGTGTAAGTATGAGTACGTATATACACATATATGTTTGCTTCTTTAAGTGCCTGTATTTATGCATGTTTTTGTGAGTGTGAACGTATGGAGACGTTATGTGCGCTGGTGGTTTATGTCTATGTTTTGTGAGAGTATGGTTGCGCATATTTTTTGTTTTTTTGTTTTTGTTTTTCTACATATTAGAGTAACTTCACTTTTATTCAACGGTCTTTCATAGCGCATGTTGCCATTAATAGACGAAGAAAATGCATCGTAGCTCTTCGCTAACTCATTCGAAACTCCGAGTACTATAGTGACAACTTACTGTTTGTTATCAATTAATACATACATAAATAATATTCTGTTTGTCTAATATCGAGGTCTCATTTTTTTGTTGTC
>NW_026345782.1:383-1185 GCF_001194135.2 Octopus bimaculoides | reverse complement strand
AATTTCATGTTGTCATAATTGTTGTTATCACTGCTATCAACACTGTCCCCATAATTTTAACATTTATTTTTTATACTGGAATCGGTTAGATATGATTGAATGGACCAGAGGACCACATTTTCTTCCAGTACCTCAATTTTGGTATGGTTTCTATGGCTGGATACCTTTCTAGTATCATCTATATTACAGAGTGTACTGGGTGCCTGTTCAACACCAGCAGCATTAGCAAGATTGTCTTGTAGCTTGCAAGAGTTAAAAGTCCCCTTGCCAAATGAGAAAAGAAGATAGAAAGGCTGCCTAATGTGTGTGTAGGAGTGTGTGTGTGAGAGAGAGAGAGAGAGGGAGAGAGAAACATGTTTAACCTCAGTGAAGGGAAAATAAAATGGTATAGATTTTTTTCCTTGGTACAAATCCAGTTCGAGAGAAGGAAAAGTGTATCTGATTGAGTCAATGTGAATATATAAAAGGGTAAAAGACCATATCAGTGTTGGAGGGATCTGAAATCAGAATATAAAATGACATGATTAAATCCATCAGAGAAAGACCCAAGAAAACTAATGCTGATAGGCATCAAAGAAGAAAAGTTTAAAACTGGAATTAATTGGTTTGTTATGAAGAAGAAATGTCTTTTCTCCTTGCTCACAACAAATTCAATCCTCTCTTGAAGTGTTTGTAAATATGGTAAAGAATTTAGGCTCACTCTTTATTATAATCCAATCTACCATGTAAATGGATAAAAATTTTAAGCTTTTATAAGTAATTATACATAATATATATTGGTTAGTTGTGTCATTCATGTGCT
>NW_026345782.1:0-189 GCF_001194135.2 Octopus bimaculoides | reverse complement strand
ATGCCCTTCATCCTTCTCTAAATTGACATAGTACATCCAATATACCATACCCTTTAGCATTTAAACCAAACATATCTGACTCAAATATTTTACACAACTAGAGCTAAGTTCACACCTATGGTTGAAGAGATCATCATCATCATCATCATCTTCATTTAACGTCTGTGTTCCATGCTAGCAAGGGTGGGA
>NW_026345781.1:0-338 GCF_001194135.2 Octopus bimaculoides | reverse complement strand
TACATACGTACGTTCTTTCGTTTGCTCGATCGTTCGTCCATTCTTTCGTTTGTTTCGTTCTTCCGTACGATCATTCGTTCGCACGTACATACGTACGTTTGTTCGTTCGTTCGTTCAATCTTTCATTCTTTCGTTCGTTTCTTTGTTCGATCGATCGTTCGTTCGTTCTTACATACGTACGGACGTTCGTTCGTTAGTTCTTTTGTACGTACGTTCGTTTCATTCGTTCGTTCTCACATGTTCGTTCGTAATTACTTTCCTTCTTTCGTTTATTCGTTCGTACGTACCAACTTACTTACGTACGCACGTTCTTTCAGTCCTTCGATCATTTGTTCATA
>NW_026345780.1:0-551 GCF_001194135.2 Octopus bimaculoides | reverse complement strand
TGGTGTTGGTGGTGGCAGTGGTGGTGGTTTTAGGTTTACAGTAAAATATTAGTTGTGATGGCAGTGGTGATAGCGGGGATTTGTGGTGATGAATGTGGTAGTGGTGATGTTAAAGATGGTGGCTGTTGCGTTGGTTTATACTGTTGTGGGTGGTGGTGGGGGGTAGACTTACAGTGCAATAACGGTACTGATGGCGGTGGTGGTGATGATGGTGATAGACTAGGTTTATAATGCTAAGAGTAGTGATGGTGGTTGTGATAATGGTTGTTATGGTGGTGATGGTGGTGGTGGTGGTGGTGGAGGTGGTAGCGACGGCAGTGGTGGTAACTAGGTTTATAGTGCTATGGTATAATAATGTAAATCCTGTGGTAATCCGGTTGATCTGTGTCACTTTATGATGGAATATCCAAAATGTCAGGAGGTGGGAAAGAAAAAAAAACCGTAAGAAAATCAATGTATAAAAAAGTATAAAAGTATACAATAGAACGTGTACGAAAGAATTTGCTCTTCAGGTTGTGTGTGTGTGTGTGTGTGTGTGTGTGTGTGTGTGT
>NW_026345779.1:168-277 GCF_001194135.2 Octopus bimaculoides | reverse complement strand
ATTCCACATTCGAGTTACCTCTATTTCCAGGTCTTTGTATTTGGAAAGTTACTCCATTTTTTTAGAGAAACGTTGTCATCTGCTGGTATTGATACCTCAATTAGAAAGC
>NW_026345779.1:0-111 GCF_001194135.2 Octopus bimaculoides | reverse complement strand
TTCTCTATCTGTATGTATTGGCATATTCCAGAGTATGGTTGCTTTCTCGTGTTCTGTGGCTTTTCCTGGCGTGTGTTTATACCATCTTTTTTCTGTTGTTATTCCATAGTG
>NW_026345778.1:0-375 GCF_001194135.2 Octopus bimaculoides | reverse complement strand
TGTATGTATGTATGTATGTATATATGTATGCATGTATGAATGTATGTATGTTTGTAAGTATGTATGTATATATGTTTGTATGTATGCATATGCATGCTACTACTTGCATCTCTGTGCGTGTGTATAGATACGGCTGTGTATGAGTGTGCCATTATCATTAAATAAACTATTTTTGGTGTTTTGTTCTTCCGTTAATTAAATAATATCTCCTCACATAGCTGGTATATCGCATTCTCAATATCTACATGAATAATAGACATATAGTTCATTATATGTTACCAACCATAATGACCTCGAATCTCGACAAGATTTTCTCATTATTGACGTTGTTAATTTTCTCGCAAATGTAATTTGAGTAAATTTATATTTTCTCTT
>NW_026345777.1:0-251 GCF_001194135.2 Octopus bimaculoides | reverse complement strand
CATACATGTATGTATATGTGTGTGCTTATATACATATACACATGCATATATAAGCGTATACACTTGTGTGTAGGTTTGATTGAAGTAAACCCATATTTTCTTAAGTATAAATATAGATTACTTCAATAGCACAACAAACAAGTCCACGTCTACACTTCATTCGTGCGTAATGCAACTATGTTCTAGAAATATAGGAATGCATTTGTTAAGAAGATCTATGAAAATTCATTAAACATGAACAAAAATCAATT
>NW_026345776.1:4964-6091 GCF_001194135.2 Octopus bimaculoides | reverse complement strand
ATATATGTATATGTATATATATATATATATCTATATATGTATATATATGTGTATATATATATACTTATATATATAAGTTCAAAAAAAGACAAAAAACAATACGTATATGTATATATATGCATGTATGTACGTATGTATATTCACACAAGATAAAGGGACATCGTGATTTTCTGTAAGTATTGTACGCTGATCATCAGATCGAGAGATCTTGGATTCAATTCCTCGACTGGGTGGTGCGTTGCAGCCTGGAACAAAACATGTCATCTCATGTTGCCCCGCGATCGCCTCAACACCTAATGTATCGTTCTGATGGAGGCTGTGATCTAATGTACAGCACGTATTTTTCATCACTATAAACAAGTCACGTGTGCCGGTTGTTCAGCAAGAAATTACAGAACCGTTTTACTCCGACGAGAAGAGACACCCATCATCATCCTAATCATCGTCAGCAGCCGCATATTCCTCACCATCTTCATCATCATCATAATCTATGTGCACATACAGAAATCCACAAATATCACTGTGTGGGATAGAAGTTCTCTGTACACCTATGAGGCACCAGATCCACTGAACTTCATCAATGCTTCGTGAAAAGAATTCACTTGACGGAAATAGAGCCAGAGTACTTACTCTCGATTAGATATCGTATTGATATAAGTAAATTCCGTATAACTAATCGATAAATCAATATTTATTGTGAAAAACAAATGCCTCTTTAATCTTGTTTGTTATCAGAGCTTTTCCAAAATATAGCATTTAATATGATGATTACTAAATTTATAAACACTTCATATTGACGAGTGTGCTTTTATTGTACTTCGTTTGTTGTCTCATCTAATGTTACATGAGTCAGTAAAGAAAATTCAAATTCATTTCATTGAGAGGCTTCTCAGTTCGTCCACTTCAAATAATGATGAATTTTGTCTGTCATCATTATGTCAAGTATATATATATCAAGTAAACTTGGGTGGTGTATGTATAACAATGTTTGCGTTTGTGAAGACAAAAGAGAAATGGAAAACAGAAGAAACATACAGCACATGTGTGTGTGTGTGTGTGTGTGTATTTATCTGTATATGCGTAGCTGTCTGTGGATCTATCTGGTTGGCTGTCTGATTGGTCGAATA
>NW_026345776.1:3657-4692 GCF_001194135.2 Octopus bimaculoides | reverse complement strand
ATATGTCTGCCTGTCTATCTATCTATCTATCTATCTATCTATCTATCTATCTATCTATCTATCTATCTATCTATCTATCTATCTTATATATATATATATATATATGTATATATGTATGTATGTATGTATGTATGTATGTACGCATGGAAGGGAAAATATTAGCTTTTGAAATTCAACCAGTCTCTCCAGAAAATATTTCCACTGTATAAATAGCATGGATCAATGTTGACACCTGTACACTTTATTTCTAATAGCTAAAGATACCATCCAATACACTCAGAAAAGAAGAGTCTCCCAAATTATATACTCTCACATATGCACACATACATATATACATATACATATATATCTAGTACATATGTAGAAAATCGGTGTGTGTTTGTTTGTGGCGTTGTTAGCTAACACCTCCTCCATCGTTGTATTGATTTTGATGAAACTTGACACGTGAGTAGAACGCATGTCCGGAAACTTCGTGACATACCTAGATTGTTGAAACAAATCGATAATACGGTCCCTAGAAGGGACTTTAATATCTACTTCATATAAATATATTTTTTTTAAACATAAACGAAATAACCCATAGCACCTGTACAATATTTTTCTAAGCACACAAATAAAATTTCTAATTTCTAATTTTTGCAGACAGTAACACTTTTATAATTTGTTTGACACGTGAGTAGAACTCGTGTCTGGAAACCTTGTGACATACCTAGATTGTTGAAAAAAGTCGATAATAGGGCCCTTCCAATGGATCCATCTATCTACTACATATTACTAATATTTTATTTAAACAACCCAAGGGATAAAAACCATACCACATGCAGATTTTAGCGAAGCGATGAATTCTGCATTTCATTACTCACATTTTTGAAATGCTAAATATTATTATTGCACTAAACATTATTATGTATACATATATATATATATATATACATACATATATATGTACATATATATATACATATACATATATATCCATACAATTATATATAAATACATATATATCCATACAATTATATATAAATACATATATAT
>NW_026345776.1:0-740 GCF_001194135.2 Octopus bimaculoides | reverse complement strand
TATATATAATGTTTATATATATATATATATATAATCATCTTTAGAGGGGCTTTTCTGCATATGTGCTCTGCATTCGAGTTTGCACGTGCGTGTACTAATGAGTAATTTCAATCAATAGTGTATTCATTCTAATAAATGTATTTATTCATTCATTTATTTAGTCCGATTATTCTAGTTGGTTTCAGCATTACTTTCAAACATACCGGGAAAATATTTATTCAAGTAAATGAAATTATCTCCCTTTACATGTACGCTGCAACGCTAGAATGCCAAAATACGGTATGCTTTTAATATACAAGTCTTCTGTAAGTTAACCTGACTTTTACGAAGATATTTATGATTGAAAATATACTTAAGAAGGTAGAAACAAATGAACAACTCGTGGTATATAAATATTTATGTAGACATAGGAACATGTATTATTTATATATCTATATATATAATATCTATATATATATTATTTATATATCTATCTATCTATATATCTATATATATCTGTATAAATGTATACACACAGATTGATAGACAGAGAGATATATAGATATATAGATATCTTCCTATTAATATTTGCGTTCATTAGTATGTAGTATATATCTATATATTGTATACATACAACTGTTTATAGATATATATATATACTCCCAGATTGGGAGAGGAAGATACATAGACAGATAGATAGATAGATATATAGATAGATAAAACACTCAGACACGCGTGCATATACATACATACATACATAC
>NW_026345775.1:0-267 GCF_001194135.2 Octopus bimaculoides | reverse complement strand
TCGATGTGATCGTCTTAGCTTCTCCTCCGAACTTGCTGGCCTTGTGTCAAGATTTGAAGCCAATATCATGATGGCGCGTGGCCTAATGGTTAGCGTGTTGCTCTCAAGATCGCATGATCGTAGTTTCGGTCCCCAGACCGGCGATGCGTTTTTGAGTAAAACACTTCATTTCCCATTGCGCCAGTCCACTCAGCTGTAAATGGGTAACCCTGCGACGGACTGGCGTTTCTTTCAGGGATGAGGGTGGTGGTGGTGGTGGTGGTGGTG
>NW_026345774.1:0-340 GCF_001194135.2 Octopus bimaculoides | reverse complement strand
TGCAATCCCATGGTCAGTCATGACCGAAGGGGGTCTCAGCATGTGTGTGTTTGTGTATACACACATAATATATAAATATATAATATATACATACACATATATATAATAAATATAACATATACACATATATAATGTACAATATGTATATACACATATATATAATAAATATAATATACATATATACACATATAATATATATATACACATAATATATAAAGTGGTTAGGACCATTAGAAACAGCAACTAAGTTTCCCTCAAATCACACCATTCTGTTTTATATAAGGACAAGAGTATCTATATATATAAAAATGAGAATGTGTGTCTGTCTGTCTGTGTGTGT
>NW_026345773.1:0-348 GCF_001194135.2 Octopus bimaculoides | reverse complement strand
TGGGCAATGTTAAGACAAAGAGATACAAATGCAAGCTTCTCTCAATTTCCTTTATTAAGCCTGCAACTACTGCAGAAAACAATTGCCCATTCTGCCGCACAAAGAGATCGAGCCCAAAACCACATGGCTGAGAAGCAAACTTTTAACCATACAGCCATATATATATATATATGTGCGCGCGCATAAATATACATACATTTTTCTGTATATCTGCGTATATATTTATATAAATATGTACAGTATATACACATTTATATAACATGCACTTATACAGTCACTATTTTATTTTTATTTATATACATATATATATTAACACATACAAATATGTGTATATATATAATTTCCAAC
>NW_026345772.1:0-565 GCF_001194135.2 Octopus bimaculoides | reverse complement strand
GTATTGTCTTTAGGATAATGATTGACCACAAATTTAAGGTGTTAAAAAATAATGACATGATTATAGATAACATTTAAAATATATTTAGGATGTATTGAAAATATCAGAACAAATATTGATGAAAAACATTCACTCTTACACACACACACACACATTCAAAGTTGTGTAAGTAGGAATTAGTAATATAATATTATTTTCCCCATTTAGCTCAGATTATCATTACCAAATTAATACAAAATAAACAATAAAAAATATTGAGTGGGATAGTGAAGTACAATTAAGGATTAATAAATGTAAAAATTGTTGATTTACATTCCAAAATCTATATGAGTAAATTTTATATGTAATGTAAATTGCACATTTATAAACTTTTGTTTTATGTAGGTTATATTACACTTATGTGTCTAGTTAAAGGAAAATTGACCAAATATTTGCTAACTCTTTGCTTAATTTATTTTGTTATCATTAGTCACACCATAAGCATCATCATTGATCAACTACTATTGATGTCCTGCTTAGGTTTGTCAAGTGATCATAATTTAAATCAGTTCCTCTTTGCTATCAC
>NW_026345771.1:0-324 GCF_001194135.2 Octopus bimaculoides | reverse complement strand
GTGTGTGTGTGTGTGTGTGTACATACACACATGCATACGCGCATACATATATGCTTGTATTGTGTAGTTTTGTGTGTTTGGGTGAGGTGGGTATCTATTTATCTTTCATTTATGTATTTGTTTTCTCTAAGTGCTCTTAACACTATATTAAGAGGGTGTAAGTTGATACGCAACACTGTCTCTCTCTCTCTCTCTCTCTCTCTCTCGCCTCTTTGTAGCTCACTCTCTATATACCCAGTACAGTGTCTCTCTACCTCCATCAGTCTCTCTCTCGTCCTAGCAGCTTACTCTCTATATATGCACGTCTAAGTATCTCTCTCTCTC
>NW_026345770.1:0-256 GCF_001194135.2 Octopus bimaculoides | reverse complement strand
GAGTATAGATGTGTTTTTTAAAACCATTTGACGTCTACTTCTAGCGTGTGGGTGAAGTTTATTTGCACCATTTAATATAGCTTTATTATATAATTAAAAATTAATATAAATTGTTACCTACAAAGTTTTTTATTTCACGCTGGTCACTTGATAAAATCATTAAAGTGGTTTTATCCTTTATTTTGTAAAATATGTGGCTACTCGTTTTACTGTTTAGTATAGTTACTACTCTATCTCTTCTTCAGATTTTATAACT
>NW_026345769.1:0-588 GCF_001194135.2 Octopus bimaculoides | reverse complement strand
CGGAAACTGAAAGAAGCCTGTCGTATATATGCATATATGTATGTGTGTGTGTTTGTGTATCTGTGTTTGCCCCCCTCCCCATCGCATGACAACCGATGTTGATGTGTTTATGTGCCCGTAACTTAGCGCTTCGGCAAAAGAAACCGATAGAATAAGTACGAGGCTTACAAAGAATAAGTCCTGGGGTCGATTTGTTCGACTAAAGGCGGTGCTTCAGTATGGCCACAGTCAAACGATTGAAACAAATAAAAGAATAAAAGAATATATACATACACACGTGTGTGTGTGTATGTATGTGTGTAAGTGTGTATTTTCCTCTGTTGTGTGTGTATTTTCCCTCCGTTGTCATTCAGCTGAACTATCTCCGAACGTAAAATCACTTACAACTGCACCATCCTAGCAACTGGAAGATGCAGTTAATATGCTGCTAAAGCCACGCTGGTAGAATCGTTAGCACGCCGGGCGAAATGCTTATCGGCATTTCGTGTGCCGTTACGTTCTGAGTTCAAATTCCGCCGAGATCGATTTTGCCTTTCGGGGGTCGATTAAATAAGTACCAGTTACGCACTGGGACGATATAATCGACTT
>NW_026345768.1:0-427 GCF_001194135.2 Octopus bimaculoides | reverse complement strand
TCCATGGAGGCTCCTCAGATGCTTCGGCAGACAGTTAAACAGCTGTGGGCATTTGAAACCCAAGCTATTGCAGTACATCTTCCTTGGCCGAGATGAAACAGTCGGCACAGTGGGGACAGCACAGTGACGTCCCGTTCGTGGTCTGGTATAGCTCTTTATTCAAAAGTTTGATACCAGTCCTTCCAGTATCTTCCATATATATATCACTGCATACCTCTTCCACCTTTGTTCTAGAGACTAGAGTCGTAGATCCTTCAATCTGTCCCAGTAGCTCAGTCGTTCCATTGATGCAATTTTCTTTGTGTAATGGCGTTGGACTGCTTCAAGCTCTGCAATCATCGTTGTAGTATAAGGTGAGAGAAGTAATATAGCTGAGAGCAGTAGTCCAGTCAGGTGAGGATAAATGATTTCCATAGTATATATATAT
>NW_026345767.1:0-398 GCF_001194135.2 Octopus bimaculoides | reverse complement strand
TGATGATGATGATGATGATGTTGTTGTTGTTGTTGTTGTTGTTGTTGTTGATGTTACATATCATTAGCCCACACATTTCTTCACAATATCGATGTTGGTACATTGATTATATGTGTGGTGGTGTATATGAACGTTTGTATGTGCTTGTATCCGTGTATGTGTATGTGTATATATATACATACATACATGCATACATACTTACATACATATACACACACGCAGACACAATACGTACGTGAGTACATACATAAATACTTGCATACAAACCTACATACACACATACAAACATATATACATTTATACATACATTCATACGTTCATACATACATGCATGCCTCCATACATACATATATACATACACACATCATACATGCATGCATAGATGCATGCATATATAC
>NW_026345766.1:180-346 GCF_001194135.2 Octopus bimaculoides | reverse complement strand
TACTGGTCATCTATGTTATCGTCATATAACATATCATGTATATCATCATTGATATATATAATTGTGTGTTCGACCGTGCGACGCGTATAAATAAAAGGAGTCCTCTGTTTCTTCCATTCGTCACCATTTCTCCTTTTTGAGTTCGCACGGTCGTCCCTTACAGACC
>NW_026345766.1:0-170 GCF_001194135.2 Octopus bimaculoides | reverse complement strand
ACGTACGTGCGTCCGTTCGGCCTCCCTCTGAGCCGTTTGATTCGAATTCAAACGTACGTCCGACCGTTCGAACTCCCTCTGCGCCGTTCCAGCGGAATTTGAACGTACGTGCGTCCGTTCTGCCTCCTTCCGCAGCGTTCGAGCGGAATTCGAACATACGTGCGTCCGTT
>NW_026345765.1:0-251 GCF_001194135.2 Octopus bimaculoides | reverse complement strand
ACGGGGGCGTAAACACACCAGCATCGGTTGTCAAGCAATGCTAGGGGGACTTTCACAGACACACACACACATATATATATATATATACATACATATATATATATACATACATATATATATATGATGGGCTTCTTTCAGTTTCCGTCTACCAAATCCACTCACAGGGCTTTGGTCAGCCCGAGGCTATTGCAGAAGACACTCGCCCAAGGTGCCACGCAGTGGGAGTGAACCTGGAACCATGTGGTTGGTAA
>NW_026345764.1:0-426 GCF_001194135.2 Octopus bimaculoides | reverse complement strand
TTTTCTCTTTTCCTTTATTTCTCTTCCTCTCACTATCCCTCTGCTTCTCTGTTACTCTTTCATTGCTAATTGTTTTTGTATTGTTGTTCTCATTTCTTATTGCACATTTCATATACATACACGTGTACAGAGCGCATGCTCATTATGCTTCGGCAGCAACACACACACGCACACACACAAACACATACACACATATATATATTTATATATATATTCTTTTATTATTTTACTTGTTTCAGTCATTTGACATCTGCCATGCTGGAGCATCACCTTAAAGGGTGTTAGTCGAAGAATTCGATATCAGGACTTGTAAGCCTAGTACTTATTCTATAGGTCATTTTGCCGAACCATTAAGTTACGGGGACATAAACACACCTGCATCGATTGTTAAGCGATGGCGGTGGGACAAACACAGACAGACACACA
>NW_026345763.1:0-209 GCF_001194135.2 Octopus bimaculoides | reverse complement strand
CATATATGTACATGTGTTTGTATGTATGTATGTGTGTATTTGTGTACGTATACACATACACACGTGCATATATATGTGCGTGTGGCTGTGTGGGTAGTTCCAATACCGATATAACATTGTTATTTTTACTGCTTTCAGTTATTGTTTATATATTTTTAATGTTATTCTTGACGTTGTTGCAGCACAGATTCAATAATGTTCTTGTTGTT
>NW_026345762.1:0-313 GCF_001194135.2 Octopus bimaculoides | reverse complement strand
CTTCTTCTTCTTCTTCTTCTTCTTCTTCTTCTTCTTCTTGTGTGTGTGTGTGTACATGTATTATGTATGCGTGTATTTAGTTTTTGTGCATGTGTAAATGTGTATGCATGTATTTAGTTTTTGTGCATGTGTAAATGTGTATGCATGTATTTCTGTGCTGCTCTCTTTCTCTCTCTCTCTCTCACTGTCCACATATATAATATGTATAACATATATACATATACATATGTATATAGCTATGTGTATAAAAAATATATATATAATGATATATAAAAATGTATATATATTTGTATATATATATATATATATATAT
>NW_026345761.1:0-330 GCF_001194135.2 Octopus bimaculoides | reverse complement strand
TTTGTGTGTTCGTTATGTAAATATGTCAGTGTGTACCTGTCTTAGTATATGTATGTCTGTGTGTGTGAGTGTATGCGTGATTGTCATTTACTGGCTATGTAAACTGGCTATGTGAAAGAGCTATACTGGCTCCAATTAATGAAATGCTTGATAAACCCAATCATGAACTTCAAAAGTTAAGATACATTAGAAATAATTCTTCCATCAATTCACACAACAGTCTATCAACATCAGGCTGTTCAATACCCTGTTGAATTTCTGAAAACACTTAAACCCACTTGGATGCCACCACATAACTTGACACTAAAGCTGGATGCTCCCATTATGTTG
>NW_026345760.1:0-585 GCF_001194135.2 Octopus bimaculoides | reverse complement strand
GCTAAGTCCGGAAATAATTCTGCAGTTAATAAATTTTTGCAGCTAATTTCTTTCTTTCTTTATTACTTTCTTTCTTTTTCCTTCCTTTCTCTTCTTTCTCTCTTTCTTTCATTCATCCATCCTTTCATTCCTATCTCCTTCCCTTTCTTCCACCCTTCCTTCCTCCCTTCTTTCCCTCCTTTCTTTCTTTCTTTCTTTCCTTCCTTCCTTCCTTCCTTCCTTCCTTCCTTCTTTCTTTCTTTCTTTCTTCCTTTCCTTCTTTCTTCCTTTTTTCCTTTCTTTCCTTCTTTCCATCTTTCTTTCTCTATCTCCCTTCTTTTTTCTTTTCTGTTCTTTTTTCATTTATTCATTCTTTCATTCATTCTTTCGTTCTTCCTTCCTTCCTTTCTTTACTTCCCTCCTTCTTCCTTCCTTCCTTCCTTCTATTTTCCTTCTTTCTTCGCTTCTGTCTTTCCTTCTTTCCTTGCTTGCTTCCTTTCTTCTTTCTTTCTTTCTTTCCTTCTTTCTTTCTCTCTTTCTTTCCTTCTTCCCCTACTTCCTTCCTCTATCTCTCTTTCCTTCCATCCTTTCTTTCTTCCATTCTCT
>NW_026345759.1:1205-2335 GCF_001194135.2 Octopus bimaculoides | reverse complement strand
TATATATATATATGTCTGTATGTGTGTGTATACTAGTGATCATCTCGTACTATTGAGTTTATGAAGACGTAATATCATTTATTACACATAAAACTTTTTTGTACTAAAGGAATACCAATTTTAACTTTAAATAATCGTTCGTACGAGCTAGAAATAAAGAAATAAATATATGAATAAATAGATAAATAAATAATAAAATTATATAAAATAATAAAATCCCCAAGAGTAAAAGAAAATCAAAAGGTTCATATTATTATTATTATACAGAATATCAGATTCCATGTGGTCGGTATCGTTTAGTTGAAAAGACAGAAAAAATGTTGGTGAAAGTGTTATTTATGACTAGCGTATGTAAATGTTTTGATTTCATTTTATTCATTTTATTTATTTATTCTAATTGTCTTCACCCCATTTATCAATCAATGTAAAACTAGTCAATAAAGGAGGAAAAGGAAATATTTATATAAATACCGGTTTCTTTTGATAAAGCACAAATGTCTATATTTCAGAGAAATATTTTCCAAAAGACATTAAAGATCCGTCGGTGAAACAAAATGACTCCGACCGGAAGTTTAAATTAAATATTTAAAGGAGTGGTGTACTGATTGACTGATCGACGCATGTGAAACACTCTCACTTCAATTAAAATTTCATTCTTAGAGTTGAAAGAAAACAAAAAAGTAGCGATTATTATCAGTGAGCATAGGAAAGTGGAGATAATCTGACAAAATAAATCTAAATATGGTTGTGTGGTTAAGAAGGTCGCTTTGCAACCATATGGGTTCGGGTCCAGTTCCACTGCAAGTGTCTTCCACTATAGCCCTCAGGTCAACAAATGCTACGTGAACGCACATTATATATATATATATTTTTTTTTAATTTATGCGCCCTTTTAAAGCCTAGCCAGGTTCATGGGCCCTGTTTCCCGATTTCTATGGCACATGTGTTCCCCACCAGCTGGACGGGACGGCAGTCCATCGCAGCGTTACTCAAGAAACATGAAGAAAGAGTGAGAGAAAGTTGGGGCAAAAGAGTACAACAGGGGTCGCCACCACCCCCTACCGGAGCCTCGTGGAGCTTTAGGTGTTTTCGCTCAATAAACACACACAACGCCCGGTCTGGGAATCGAA
>NW_026345759.1:0-742 GCF_001194135.2 Octopus bimaculoides | reverse complement strand
AAAGAACTCTGGCCGAAATACAATTAATACAAAATAAAGTTGAAGCAAGTGAACATCAAATATATAGTGCGTGTGTTTTCATTGGCTAAACTGGCAACATGACCATCCCCAAATACAACAATATCTGTTTCAACGCGCGAATTCACATTAAGAATCTTGCAAAACGAATATCGGTGGCGATTTTTTCTTCCTCCGTTTTTCCCTTCTTTGGACTTTCTTTGTTTCCGACGAAGAGCTCCGCTCGAAACGTCATATTCTCTTTCTTTCCTTTCCCGAGCGTCTAGTAACACAATCTGTATCACGTCCTCACGTTGTTGTTTTTTGTCTTTTTCCTTTTTTGAACTTTATATATATATATATATATAACGCCGTATATACTCGACTATAAAACGCCCTTGCCTATTAGACGCACCCCGACTTACAAGGTTCAGATCGGGAATTTTATCATTGACCCGACTATAAGTCGCAACGACATTTTTGATGTTAGAGAGCAAAGTTCGATTAAGAATCGCACCGATATACTTGTTGTTCGATAACCGATCTTTCAGTAAGCTGAAGTTTACTTAGAACAAGTGTTATCGCATTAAGTCCATGCATTTTAGAAACCGTTGTTCATAATGTAAAATTTTATTCCAAGTGTCGGAAGTTCAGACTTGGCTTGTACCTACAAAATATCTGAAAATTTTTTAGAGGATGCGCTTATAAGTCTAGTGCGACTTATAGCTGAGTATATACGGTATAT
>NW_026345758.1:0-264 GCF_001194135.2 Octopus bimaculoides | reverse complement strand
CTGTGAAGTAATGATTATTATATATTTACACCAACGGTATAATGTTGGCTTGGAATGGTAGTATTTATAAACCATGATATGTGGAGTAGTAAAATTAAAGGTTTAAACAACGAGGCATAGGAGTGGTTTTATAGGCGCAGGAGTTGCTGTGTGGTAGGTAAGTAGCTTGTTTACCAACCATATGGTTCCAGGTTCAGTGCCACTGCGTGGCGCCTCTTCTACTATAGCCTCGGGCCGACCAAAGCCTTGTGAGCTGATTTGGTA
>NW_026345757.1:0-462 GCF_001194135.2 Octopus bimaculoides | reverse complement strand
TGTCATTTCTTCTGTTAACTTTTTGATCTTGGTCAAAGTTTTTCTTGTTTTACATCCTCATAACTTAGTACTTCAACAAAAAGACCATTAGAATAAGTACCACTCTTAAAAAAATAAAAGTCTTAGGGTTAATTTATCTGACTAAATTTCTGCAGGGTGGTGCTCCAGCATGGTCACAGACTGAAACAAGTAAAAGACAAACGATAAAAGAAGACTAGATAAAATGTTTGACAAGTAGTGGAAGAGTTATGCATAAGAAAAATATTCATCGAAACGAGTTGTTTCTAAAATGTCTAGTGGATCTAGTTAAATTGATTCACAGAATCTGCATTTTTTTTTTAAAGGAAGTAAAAAATCTAAAATTCGGTTATATTGATATAGTTTTCCACTCTTATTGCTGTGAATCCATGATCTTGTGGAGAAAAAATTTGAGGAAAAATTTACAAAGGTTTAAAAATTTTT
>NW_026345756.1:0-375 GCF_001194135.2 Octopus bimaculoides | reverse complement strand
GGTGGCTCGTCTTTGTCCAACCATTGTGCTGAACATTTACGGTTGTTGTAATGGACCCATTTCTCATCACATGTTACAATTCGATTCAAAAATGATTCGTTTTTGTGACGAGAGAGTAGCATAATGTAGGCTTCCAAACGTTGCTGTTTCTGATTTTCATTGAGTTCATGTGGAGCCCACTTATCAAACTTTTTCACTTTACCGATTTGAACTAGGTGAGTCAATATTGTTTGCTTGCTAACACGAAACAACAACGATAATTCACAGGCACTTTGAGATGGATCTGACTCGAGGATGGCTTTCAGTTCGTCATTATCCACCTTTGTGGTCGACCGCGTTGCTCATTTGTGAGGTCAAAGTTACCAGAACGAAATT
>NW_026345755.1:0-604 GCF_001194135.2 Octopus bimaculoides | reverse complement strand
TCATATATATATATGTTTGTGTGTAAGTATGTATCAATATTAGTGTTGCGGAGATGTTATTCATTTATTTTTTTCAATTACAGATTTTTATCTATATTGTGGTACTTGCTATGAAACTCAATTTTGTATGTTGTAAAAAGAAAAAAAGAAAAAAAACACCACCATAGCTACTGTTCGAAGATCAAGATGTGACATCTTCAGCTTAATTGCAGAATCTAATTATTGAAATAAAGTTAATTTTGTTTTGCATAAGTGAACCGTATGTGCGATATGATGTGTTATATCGAGTAGGTAGCCAGTTTACACAGCTTCACCCGATATCATTTGCATTCTGTAGTTTCAGATATTCTTTTGAGGAAAGTAAAGATATTGAAATTATACACATAGTAAGAAAATGGAAATTGTATTTTAAATAAGCATACAAATGTGTCTACAGTTAGAAGTTTAATTGCTATTGATGTAATTTTAATAATTTTGTTCTCGACCGTGTGATGTCAAAGCTGCTCCACAAATAACAAGATGTTGATTTTATAAACATACATGGATATTTATATTTGCACACGCACACACACATTTGCATACATATATATATATACATATATAT
>NW_026345754.1:0-559 GCF_001194135.2 Octopus bimaculoides | reverse complement strand
GTATTGAATGTCTTATTGAATATATGAAATACTGAGTATCAAATATAGAGAATTAAATATATAATGGCTAGTATACTTTCATGCCTATAGCAGTTCGGCAAAAGAGTCCGATATAACAAGTACCAGACTTTAAAATAAGTACTGGGGTCGATTCATCCGACTAAAAATTCTTCCAGGCAATGCTCCAGCATAGCCGCAGTCAAATGACGGAAACAAGTAAAAGATAAAAGATATATACATACATATATATGTATTAATAGTTATCGCCAAGCTAACATGGTAGTCCAGGAAAATAGGATGAAGGCTGCCGTTGATTAGTTCCAAGCGGCTATCGTCTCTAGCTAGCAATGTGACGAACCTGTGTTCATTATAACCCCCGAACAGGGGAGGCCAGCCGCTTCCCCTTGCTGATACTCGACTGCCATGTTAGCTTGGAGATAACAATTAATATCCAGTACCGCTGCCGTAGTACCCTTTAGAGAGATTTAGAAATAGTAATATTTATATATTCTCTTTTTCTTTTTTACTTGTTTCAGTCATTTGACTGTGGCCATGCTGG
>NW_026345753.1:0-204 GCF_001194135.2 Octopus bimaculoides | reverse complement strand
CTATCTATCTATCTATCTATCTATCTATCCATTTATCTATCTATCAATATCTATTTATCTATCTATCTGTCTGTCTATCTATCTATCTACCTATCTATCCATCCACCTCTACGACTACCCATCAATCTACTTACATATTTATCTTTTTCATTCATTTCTTTTTCCAATTTCCGCCATTTTGTTCCTTCCTCAATTTCTTCCTGT
>NW_026345752.1:0-441 GCF_001194135.2 Octopus bimaculoides | reverse complement strand
TAAGTTGTCCTGAACTTTTCCAAGTGTAGTAACTTGTCTTGTACTTTTCCCGGTTTATAATCTTAAGGATATTATTTCTCGTGCTCATATTTTTCCATGTAATCCATGTTTTTTCCAGGCTATGCTGTTATGCTAATCAATAATGTGTTAATTAATAATTTAAGATTTGACCTTATGGAAAATTGAATAATATATTTAATAAATCACTAAATGATATTTTAATTTTGTTCATTTTTGTGAGTGAATTATTATTATTATTATTATTATTATTATTATTGAATTAAAATAAAAAGTTTTATGCTAAAAAATAAAAATAAGATTAGTATTTGAAGAGCACATTATTTACATTGACTTATTATAAAATTAAAATTGAAAAAGAAGAGGTGAACGCAAAAATTGCAGGGGGTACCACCCACCTGCAAATTTGTGAAGGCTGTCTTG
>NW_026345751.1:0-277 GCF_001194135.2 Octopus bimaculoides | reverse complement strand
GTTGTTGTTGTTGTGGTTGTTGGTGTTGCTACTGTTGTTCTTGTTATTTAAAGACTACAGACATGATGCTTCGAGCTCCACGCATTTTGGCATGCTAGTTGGGATAAAGCAATGGAGAGTGAAAAATGTTTCTGTGTTTGCGTTTTTTCTTTTTTTTTTGTTTACCTTGTTCATATGGTTGTTTGTTTCGGAAATTAAAGTACCAAAGAACTGTAACAGTAGATTAGATTATTAACAAGGTTTGCTCTGGTGAATGCCTTGCTATTTTCTTTGTCGC
>NW_026345750.1:0-232 GCF_001194135.2 Octopus bimaculoides | reverse complement strand
CTTGTCTGTTATAACTAACTTGTATATGTATACACCAAGAGATTTTTATGCATGTGCATGGTTGCGTTCATATATGTATATGTGTATATATGTATTTGTGCATATATTTATGTCTTACATATATACACCTGTATATGTATGTAACTATGTGCATGCATTTGTGTATTTTGATGTATATATAGTATAGATGGTCTAGTATGGGTATATACTGTTGTAAAATATTTATGTAATG
>NW_026345749.1:769-1103 GCF_001194135.2 Octopus bimaculoides | reverse complement strand
AACCAAACTTTTCTGCCATTTACAGGTTAGGAGCCAGGCACTATTCGCAAATGCTCTTATAACTCTATTACTCGCATATATATAAGTGTATATGATGTCACTACAACGATGTACGTGTATTATTTTAAAGACGTTTTTCAATGAGATGAGTCATAAAATTGAATTCCCAATATTGCAAGAGATCAGCTTTACTACACATGTCTACAATTCTATACGTGACATTGAAGATATTTTCTAATGTTCTACACAGTATGCTGTAAATTTAGATTAAAATAACTTTTCAAAATTTCATTTATTTTTACTTTGTCAATTTTTGTAATTTTCAAATCGTTTT
>NW_026345749.1:524-759 GCF_001194135.2 Octopus bimaculoides | reverse complement strand
ATTTCATTTATTTTTACTTTGTCAATTTTTGTAATTTTCAAATCGTTTTAAATGTAACATTTGAAATATTCCCCCCGGAGGAAAATTGTGCCATACCAGTAAAATGAATAGTATTAAGAAAAGGAAAAATTGTTGCCACAAATTCCACATTAAACAAAATAGCATTATCGTAACGTAAACTATAATCTGACAAACACAATAGACCCGTAATAACTAGACCCACGGGAATTAATAT
>NW_026345749.1:0-514 GCF_001194135.2 Octopus bimaculoides | reverse complement strand
CTGACAAACACAATAGACCCGTAATAACTAGACCCACGGGAATTAATATTACCTATAAAGGAATAAGAACTAAAGACAAAGGAGAGTTTTGTGTCTACTTCCTTTGCAAGTACAAATTCCAAGTAAAACAATACAGATATCTGAGAGCATAAATAATACCAGATATTCATGAAACTCTACGCTAGGTATTAGAAAATATTTCAGCATGGCTTTAATAACAATTTCCTCATATGTAAAACCGTGATGTATGTTCCTATAAGGACAGTATTTAAAAGCTCTCTTAAAGCAAATCTTAAATGAAAACAATAATGTCTTCTTTCCCTATTGGTATAGTGCAGGTGATGATAAAAAGAAATTATAACCAGGACTGATTTTGTTACGACGTTTCGTATCCGAGACCTCAAATGTAATCAATGAGATCGAAGATTAAAAATGAGTAATGGGCGTATATGCCATATTTCGGAAGTTTTGGGCTATATTTTGCATAGATTTACTGTAGATTTATAGCAATAAC
>NW_026345748.1:0-255 GCF_001194135.2 Octopus bimaculoides | reverse complement strand
CATACATACATACATACATACATACATACATACATACATATACACACACCCACGTGCGCGCGCACGTGTGTGTATGTATATTTATTTGTTGAAGATCTAGTATATTTCTGTTCATAAATGGGTAGATACAAGACAGAATGGTACAGGATAGATACACATTCCAATTATGTTTCATTAAAATATTTCCAACAATGAAGTGTTTCTTTTTTTTTTTATTATGTTATATTGTTACTTTGTGAGAGTTTATGGAGAAAT
>NW_026345747.1:0-261 GCF_001194135.2 Octopus bimaculoides | reverse complement strand
TGTCCTATCAGGTAAAAGTACAAGCCATCGACCTGCTTTATAATTTCTTTGTAATTTACATACATGGTAGCGCTAACTCGCTAGCGTATAGTTAGGTGTCGAAATGGTGATAATATTTGATTGACAGCTGACGAGGATAGAGAATGTTTGCTTTCATTTATGTTATATTTTTCTTTTTCCACGTAAATTCCTTTGTCGTTCTACTGTGCAACTATTTTCAAATACACACACACACACACACACACACACACACACACACAC
>NW_026345746.1:0-697 GCF_001194135.2 Octopus bimaculoides | reverse complement strand
TATATATATATATATATATATATCCACGTAGAAATATGTATGTATATGTGTATATATATACGATTGTTAACGTGACCTGTTCCCTAATCACTGGTTGACTCCGACGGAATTCTCTTCCCCACCACTCACCACCACCGAACCCAACCCCTCACCCCTACCATTCCATCACCTCCCAGCCCACACCACACCACACCACACATTACACACCCTTCTCCACCTCTCCACTTCTCCCCCCTTTCCAATCTTTCCGTGACATTATGAAATACCATCTTGGTTTTTAGAAATCTTTTAAACTAAAATGTTTAAGCACGAAACTCTGCCTATTTAAGTTAATTCAACTTTTAATTCAAGTTTAGAAAATTATGATTTTGGTAGAATTGTTGGAAGAGTTGAAACAAATCTCCGCTGTGTTGCTGACATCTATTAAATTAAACTAGCGAAGCCGTTTGATATTTCAACTCTAGTAATTATGTTAGATGGCTTTTTAGACGGTTTTTCTTAATATCTTCCAAAATCAAAGTCAAGAATTTTGCTTCGTTATATTGTTAATTGACACTTGAGCGATTTGTAGTAGCAACTAGCATTCCACTTAGTGTGTTTCCTCATATTATAAACATACATATATACATACATATAATATGTATATATACTTATATAATATACGATGTATATAATATATATGCATATATACATATAT
>NW_026345745.1:0-338 GCF_001194135.2 Octopus bimaculoides | reverse complement strand
TAAGGGATAGTACCTATCCAATATACTGCTGGTAGTGTACCCAATTATTCTTACCCAAGTGCTCGCTATTGCGTGGCAAGCTCGCAATTGAGTGTTATATATGGGCGGGGGAAAAAGTGGTTTACCCTTGATTTATACGGCAAATAAGAAAGTGGGGAAGATACAAAATGAACAGACATCAGCTGGCAAACGTTCTAGTATGTCTATTTATTCCAGTGTATTAGATGATTACATACACATGTATTAGTAGTATAGAAATGAGCGAATGAGCAAATTGTCAGTAGGTAATGACAATTTGCTCATTCGCTCATTTCTATACTACTAATACATGTGTATGT
>NW_026345744.1:0-567 GCF_001194135.2 Octopus bimaculoides | reverse complement strand
TATATATATATGTGTGTATGAATGCATGTATGTATGTATACATATGATGGCTGTCCACTCGTGCCCATGCGGAGTGTCAACAATGCTCGTGCATTGGGTTATTGCACCAGCAACCGGCTTTACCCGGGTTCGGGCCCACAGCTTTCATGGTTGCCGCGGCGCCCTTCAACTCAGCCGGTGATCGGATAGCCACCCCCTCCGGCGACAGTAGAATCTAAAATTTAAGGTCCAATAAGGTTTGCACAACTCACAGACCCTCTCCACCGTACTGACATGATCCAGAGACAACCCAGGGCAAGATACACAGTGCCAATATGGGTCGCAGGCTCAGGATTGCGTGAATGCCAAGATTTCAAGCGCAAGCAAATGATCCCCAAAATGGTAAATGCCATTCCCTGTATTTCTGGTTTTATATCAGTGTCACCTACTCTCAGAAACTTGCTTTAACTCTAGTCAAAGGCCAAAATATGTCAGAGGTGCAAGCAGTCTATCTATACAAATACAGTAGAACCTCGCAGTACGAGCCGAGACTCGTGCGAATTTTTGTCTTGAAGTACGAGCGGAAAT
>NW_026345743.1:0-735 GCF_001194135.2 Octopus bimaculoides | reverse complement strand
TGTATGTGTGTGCATGTGTGTGTATGTGTGTGTGTGCGTGTGTGAGTATATATATGTGTATGTTGATATATGAGTATGAATATGCATATGTATATGTCTCTTGATGTATGTGTGGGTATGTATGTGTTTATGCATATGTGTAGATGTGTATGTGTATGTTGATGTGTGTGAGAGTGTATATGGGTGTGTTGATGTGTATATGTGCGTATATGTGTAAGTATATGTATAGATAAGTGTGTGTGTGTGTGTTTGCGTATGTAAAGGTCTGTTGATGTATGCGTTTGTGTGCTTGTGTGTGTATGTGTGTGTGTGTCTATGTTTGGATTGATATGTGTATATATGTATATGTGTTTATGCGTATGTGTAGATTTATAGATGTGTGTATGCTTGTGCGTGTGTGTGTATGTTGATGTGTGTATGTGTGTGTAAGAGTACATGTAGATGTGTGTGTGTGTAAAGGTGTGTTGATGCCTGTCTATGTGTAGACCTATTTATGTGTGTATGTGTGTGTATGTTTGTGTGTGTGTGTGTGTGTGTGGATGTGAATGTGTATGCACACAGCTGTGAGTATATGTACACAGTTCTGTGTGTATGTGTGCATGTAATGCAACACAATCCTGGGGAGGAAAGAGGAGCAGCTAAGTTAAAGGTACTCCAAATGTGGGTTACACTTGTCTTTCAGTGGAGAGGGTCAACTTATTGATAAGAACCAAAGTATTTTCTTGGCCTGAATGG
>NW_026345742.1:0-557 GCF_001194135.2 Octopus bimaculoides | reverse complement strand
GTACTAGGCTTACAAAGAATAAATCCTGTGGTCGATTTGTTCGACCAACGTATTACTGTATTTGCACATATATATGTATACATACGTGTATACGTATATGTGTGAATATGTGTGTGCGTGTATATGTATGTATGTGTGAGTATATCTGTGTGTCTCTGTGTATATATATATGAACGTACGGATACATATATGTATATTTGTATATGTATACGTACGTATTTGCATATATACAAATTTTCATAACTTTATCTATACCTCATAAACGAATATTCCATTCTTTTATTAACTATAAACTTACCTCATTCATATTTAAATTTCCTCTATCATCTCTATTTAATTTATTACTTTATTGTTCTAATTCTATTTGCCAACTCTATCTTCAATCTATATGTAAAGTCCTCACCCCAACATAAACCGTATCATTCAGTCTGCTATTATGAATCCATAAATACATATAAAACATCCAAGGACACATATTATACCTAAATCATATAAATGTAAATTTAGTATTTACTTAATATTTACTGAGTATTAATTGAAACAGCTGTAAGGGATGA
>NW_026345741.1:0-522 GCF_001194135.2 Octopus bimaculoides | reverse complement strand
ATAATATTAATATATACATAAACTAATATATATATATATATATATACATAACTATATACAGACACATTCACACACACAAACATGTATGTCAGCATTCTATTTTCTTTCTGCAATGGAATTTTTCAACCCAGCCAGAGTTAACTCCCCTCATTTAGTTGGCCTTTGTTTCTTCTGCTAGTTCGTTCAGCCATGATTGTGTGTAGCTCAACCAGTCGCTCACTGTACAAATATTTTCATTCCCTCTCACCAAAATTGAGGATATTGCATACAATTTATCTCCGAGGATTGGGGGAGTTGATTTGTAGTGGTGTTCCCTCTCTCTCTCTCTCTCTCTCTCTCTCTCTCTCTCATATATATATATATATGTATGTATGTATGTGTATGTGTGCACATATACATACAAATACACAGATACATACATACATACACGTAGATATATACAAATGCATATACAGACACCTTAAAAGTAAATAGACGTGTTACATTTAATGTGTGTGTGTATGTATATATATATATATATAT
>NW_026345740.1:0-235 GCF_001194135.2 Octopus bimaculoides | reverse complement strand
ACACGGTATACGTGTGCACACATGCCCGGGTGCTCACATTTACATCCATCCATCCATCCATCCATCCATCCATCCATACATACATGCATGCATATATTTCATATATTTCATATTACACACATACGTAAATGCTCACATTTACATGCATACATACATATATTAATTACATACATATACTCCATACTTACATACATACATACATACGTATGTATGTATGTATGTATTTATGTATGTA
>NW_026345739.1:0-297 GCF_001194135.2 Octopus bimaculoides | reverse complement strand
CTGCTGGAAGAAATGCAAGAATTTGGTAATTTTAGGGACCCAATCTGTCCCCTCATTACCAATATATTCCTTCCTTATTTATCACCCGCAGACTGGCCGATTCCTCCATCACAATTACGTCACGGCACTGCTTAATGATGTCTTTGGGATCCAATCAAGAGGGGGCTGTGCTTGCGCTGGTCCTTATGCTGAAGTGAGCCCCTTCTTTTTTTACTTAATACATATTTATGTGTGTGTGTGTGTATGTATATATTTCCATATATATATTTATATATATATATATATATATATATATAC
>NW_026345738.1:0-277 GCF_001194135.2 Octopus bimaculoides | reverse complement strand
ATATATATAAACAGATAAATGAGTGTGTATATGCACGTATCAGTCGCTGTTGGTATGGATGTGTGTATCCTATTGATAGTGTGCAATGTGGCTGTTGCTCGTAATATGTGTGAGTGTGATTGCGTATGTGTGGACATAGGTATGCGCGTATTTGTCTGCATGTGAATGTATGCCGTCAATGTACTCTTAGAAGGGCATACAGATATATAGATAGATATGTATATATGTATATATATATATAGATAGATATGTATATATGTATGTATATATATATATA
>NW_026345737.1:0-485 GCF_001194135.2 Octopus bimaculoides | reverse complement strand
GCGTGTCCGTGGATTTGAATGAATGTATGCGTGTGTATGTATGTTTGTATGTATGTGAGTGTGTGTGTGTGTATGTGAGTGTTAGTGTGTGCATGTAATAGACGTACATATGTATTTATAAATATATGTGTATAAATATATATACATATTTTATATATAGATATATGTATACATTTATGTATGTATAGATATATGTGTACATACACACACACACACACATATATACATATATATATTTATCTAGAGAGAGAGGCAAAGAAAGAGAGAGGCAGGGGAGAGTGAGAGGAGAAATTTAATTAAATACAAACATAACTACATGTATGCACATACACACACACATACATATATACGTATAGCGAGGGTATAAGAGGCATTGGTATCTAGAAGACCCAAAGAGTGGCAGGTAATGGTAAGTTACCATCTCACATCGTCTCATCCCAGAAACAGCTGTAAGACTATATATCTTTTTCCTTATAAATGTCCTG
>NW_026345736.1:196-299 GCF_001194135.2 Octopus bimaculoides | reverse complement strand
TGTGGCATCTTGGGTAAGTGTCGTCTACTATAGCCTCGGGTCAACCAAAGACTTTTTAGTGGATTTGGTAGACGGAAACTGAAAGAAGCCTGTCGTATATATA
>NW_026345736.1:0-186 GCF_001194135.2 Octopus bimaculoides | reverse complement strand
GATTTGGTAGACGGAAACTGAAAGAAGCCTGTCGTATATATATATGTATGCATGTGTTTATTATTTGTGTCTGTGTTTGTCCTCCCCACCACCATCGCTTGACAACCGATGCTGGTGTGTTACCGTTCCCGTCACTTAGCGGTTCAGCAAAAAGAGACTGATAGAATAAGTACTAGACTTACAAAC
>NW_026345735.1:0-1168 GCF_001194135.2 Octopus bimaculoides | reverse complement strand
CCTGCCCCGTAAAATTCTGTTGACTGTTCTTTGAGCCCCTTCTTCACTACCTCCACACTCACCAGATTTAGCGCTTTCAGACTATCATCTCTTCGGTGCCACAAAAGAGGGTTTGAGAGGCAAACATTATTCCAGTGACGAGGATTTAAGAAACAGTGACGAGTGAAAAGTTTTCGCGCGTGCGTACGTGCACACACGCGCGCATACGACCAAACTTAATAGTAACACTTGATAGGATTATCTAAATCCTTTTAATGTCAAGTTTTAGGGTATCATGGTCCATTCGAGTAGGGAGTTTTTGTTGAATGACTTGTATACAACTATAGATGACTTATCTGGTATTCCTTGAAGAAATTTGTCCAGATTCCATTTAAAGGTAATGGGATATTTTTCCTCTTTGATCTGTCTTGGGACAATGTTAAATAAGGTAGGGCCTGTTGAGGAAAAGAAATTGTGTTGCAGTATATTTGTGCGCTATGATCCTGAATTGGGTAGGGGACGTATGGCCCGTGGTCCTAAACTTGGATGAATTTTAAAGCTAATGTTGAGGTCGTTTAGGCAATGCTGGTGGTATATTCTCCACATCGTGCAAATGGTGTATCGCTCACGGCGGCGCTGGAGAGAATAGAGTTTCAATGTTTTAAGGCGATCCCAATAATCTAGATCAGTCATTCCCTTAATTGTTTAAGTGAATGACCTCTGGGGCGATTCAATTTTCGAGACGTTTTATTTTGTATGGGGTGACCCCATCGTGAAAATATTCCGAAGAGCAAATCAAAACAAAGTCAATAATCTAATGTAGCTCACGTTATCGTAAATGAGTCATGGTAGGTTATACAACAATCCTGATACTGAGTCACAATAAGAAACTAAAGATGTGTCAGAAAACTTTCAATGGAATATGATTATTGCTACGTAAACAGTTGACAGAAGAGATATAAGGTACGGGTTTAAAATGCAAAAATGTTTGACGTATAGAATGCCGTAAAGAATTTAATCCCAAGATCGGACAAGGGTTTATTCTTTCTCCGATTTATTCTCCCTATTCCACTTACGTTAGTATATCATATTATTTTTTTATTCGTGTTTTTCTTGCCTATTCTTTATTTTATTTCCTCTCAATCTTTTATTGCTAATTACAAGTGGAAGATAACGATTATATATATAT
>NW_026345734.1:401-595 GCF_001194135.2 Octopus bimaculoides | reverse complement strand
GTATGTATATGTGTATGCAAATAACATATGAATGAATATGTGTGTATGTGAGGATATAACTGTGTGTGTATGAACAGGTCACTGTATGAGTACATGTCTGCATTAGTGTGAACGTGTATGTACATGTAAATACTAGCAAGAATGTGTGTGTTTGTGTGTATGTGTGTGTGTGTGTGCATTTGTGTATGTACATG
>NW_026345734.1:0-331 GCF_001194135.2 Octopus bimaculoides | reverse complement strand
GTGTGTGTGTGTGTGTGTGTGTGCGTGAAGAGAGGATGTATGTGTGTGTGTGTAAATATACGTGCTTCTATGTTTCAACATGCGTAAATATACGTCTATGTGTATGCAGATATATGAATGCGTGTGTGTAAGTTCGAATATGTATGTGTGCATGTGAGCATATAACTGAGCCTGTATGTGTGTACAAACAGGTCACTGTGTGCGTAAAGGTGTGCATGTACATACACATGAATTTGTGTGAATCTGTATGTGTATGTACATACTAGCAAGAATGTGTATGAACCTATGTGTGTGCTTGTTTAAACCTATGGATGTGTCTGCCTGTGTTTGA
>NW_026345733.1:0-268 GCF_001194135.2 Octopus bimaculoides | reverse complement strand
TTTGAATAAATATCATAACAAAAGCAAAGTTTGAAGGGAATATTAGCCATTTTTCATACTTTCTCGAGGTAAGCGAATAGGAAATAACAGTTACTACCCACCTACACAAGATCGTGTAACATGGTGTAATCGGATCTGTGTTGGTGAATATTGATTAGAGAAACAATCTTTCTTACTGTTAATAATCACAAAAGACTACATCTTGAAATTATGTTACAGATTCTGTCATGCTCAGACTTGAAACAATTTTATTTAATTACAATTTAAT
>NW_026345732.1:0-588 GCF_001194135.2 Octopus bimaculoides | reverse complement strand
TAAATATATTTAAGTTTTATTTACGCCATGTTGTATATAGAATATTGTCTAATTAATGATGAGTACCAGAACAAATACTCACATTAGGTTATATTCTTATGTGCTATCTTAATTTATGAGTGCTTTATAATGCAGCTGCTCTGTGCTAGTAATGACAGAAGAAGGAAGTGTACAACTTCATTGAGGAACAGTCAAGAAATCAGGAAACGGGTTATCAGGAGATTCCAAATTGTTTCTATACACCAAAAGCATAGAAAGAATGTTACATATCTATTATACTCAGAGGAAGATATTCTTATCTTTAAATTTATTTCAGTTCTTCCTATTTACTTGTGTTGTGTATAAAATAGACATTGATTAATAATTCTATTTATACTTTTTTAACCCAAAGAGGAGATGCCCTCTTGGGGTTAAAAAATCGTAGTAGTGTCCGCCATGTTAAACGGACAGCCATGTTAAAGTGGCTATGAATATTACTTATAATTGTTTATCTAAGTTAAATTTTTATTCTTAAAAATATGCATATGAACTTTTCTTAACATATCAAACTGGTTAACAAACACACTTTAAGCTCCATTGTGGAAATAA
>NW_026345731.1:0-434 GCF_001194135.2 Octopus bimaculoides | reverse complement strand
TGGTGGCGAAAAGGCTGTTTGGTGATGAGTGTTTGAAGAGGTACG
This sequence comes from Octopus bimaculoides, assembly GCF_001194135.2. Taxonomy (NCBI): domain Eukaryota; kingdom Metazoa; phylum Mollusca; class Cephalopoda; order Octopoda; family Octopodidae; genus Octopus; species Octopus bimaculoides. The sequence goes on along the minus strand of NW_026345731.1, from coordinate 389 downwards.
CTTTTGCAGAACGATCGACACACAAATCTCTGTGCGACCATTAGCGAAAACCTCGAAGAAAAATTTTCTTAACCCAAGATGAAAAAACGACCGTGCGAAATGAATAACAAGAGTTATTGTGTGGCATAAAAGATGTATGTGTAATGTGAGAGTGTGAATGCGACATATAAGAACATAAAAAGCAGGCCGTAATTCCTGTCTGTTTTTCGTGAGTGGAAAAAATCCACTCTAACAGAGGCGAGAATTAAAACCGCTCTTGTTGAGTCGTGTTGACTATGGTTGGAGATGTTGGTAATGTGTAGTTCAGTCTCCATGGCCGTATTTGTTCTTTATTCGGGCTTCACCAGTTATAGGTTGGTAGTCCAGAGTCCATGCTGCGTTTTTCTTCG
>NW_026345730.1:0-349 GCF_001194135.2 Octopus bimaculoides | reverse complement strand
GCAAGGGCCCATTTGCCATCGGGCAAGCTGGCAACCTGGTCAGTCCGCCACTGATTATAATATTGTATAAATAATTGCTATTTTTTATGTACAAATGGACTGAGTCATGTAAACAAAACTCCAATAGAAGCATTTTTACCGTGTAACCAAATACTATCAATAGGAAATGAAAGATATAATACTACGTCAGAGATCGTTGCTAGGGGTGACTATCGACTAAAAAGAAAAACGGAGAAACAATACGATTGGTCAGAATGGAGTGGTGTTCTCGAGAAAAGGTAATGAATTTAATGGGAAAAAGTTTGAAATAAAAGTTGACTAATAGTATATGTGTATATGGGGGTAGGTC
>NW_026345729.1:0-249 GCF_001194135.2 Octopus bimaculoides | reverse complement strand
TATGTATATATACACATATATTTCAAATTACACTTATGCTATCCATCTTCGTTCTCGTATATCACTAATATAGAAGGTGTCCCTTTGTCCACTCTGATTACATTGTCGCTTGACTGGAGTCAATTTTCTCCATCACCATGTTTTTCGTAATCTGCAATAAATAAGATAACTTTCAATAATGATTCCCGGGGATGACGTATCAGAAGTTACAAACCCACCGACGACAGAGAAGTATATATAGGTATATAT
>NW_026345728.1:0-462 GCF_001194135.2 Octopus bimaculoides | reverse complement strand
TAATTGCTTTATCTATCATGGTACTGTCAACTCGGATAGCTGGTCCCTCTATTGAGTCGACATTCGGCAGACTCTCTTTCTCCCATTCATTCGCTTTATTGAGCAATCTTTCGTAGTGGCGTCTCCAAATGTCTTTCTTTGCAGCCTCGTTTAGAGCAAGTGTACCATCATCCATGCGAACACATTTCTCTCCCACGACCTCACGATTCTCTCTCACACACTGTCTTGCAACATGAAATACCTCAAGTCTTTGGTCCTCATGGTGCAGAACATTGGCAAATTTTTTCTTATCTGCTTCCCCTCTGGCTAAATAAGCCTGTCACCTAGCTTCCCTTCTGACAGTCATACAGTTCCCTGCTACCACCATTCTTCCAATTGTTCCAAACCTGTTTCTTTTGTCTAATAGTCCTGTCAACATTGTTCCACCACCACGTTATTTTGGGTCGAGAGGGGACTTTGCAC
>NW_026345726.1:0-281 GCF_001194135.2 Octopus bimaculoides | reverse complement strand
GATAGGATGAAACCTCCTGTACATGTTTACTAGAATTGTACTATCAGTCCCAGCAAGGCATTGCTACTGTACAACTGAACATGTTAAAGCTCATGGAACTACTATGTGAAGGGTGTAATACAAGGATGTTTAATATAATCCTGGGTCTGTTTTCATTAATGGTTAATAATTGTTCTAGATTATTTTCCTCGTAATAATAATGATGATTGTGAAATGGTTAATATATTGTATAGTTATTTATTAGGTGATAATCTGAAATGTTAAATATATGAAATACATCA
>NW_026345725.1:0-327 GCF_001194135.2 Octopus bimaculoides | reverse complement strand
TATATATATGTATATATATATATATGTATATATATATATATTTATACATGCATATATATATATATATATATAGATACATACACACTTACATACGTACATAAATATGTGTGTGTCTGTGTTTGCGTGCGCGCGCGTGTGATTGCACCGTGGAAGACAAAAGTTGGCCATTCAGAGACACATAAAGGCTGTTAACATCACTTAAACATTTATTTGTATTTTGGTGTCAAAATTTTCGTGCCACGAACCTGCGACCCATTCACTAATAAAGAAGATCAATACATATAAAAGCTTTTTCTATCTATCTATCTATCTATCTATCTATCTATC
>NW_026345724.1:0-302 GCF_001194135.2 Octopus bimaculoides | reverse complement strand
TGTGTGTGCATATATGTATGTGTGTTTGTATATATGTATACGTGTGAGTGTGCGCGCACGCGAGTATATTGTATATGTTCATATATATGTGCGAGTGCATTTATGTACGTGGGTGAGTGTGTTTGTCTATGCGTATGAGTGTGTACGTATCCATACACACATACATACATATGGATAGATAGACAGACAGATATATAGAATAGACTGATATGTATGTATGTATGTATGTATGTATGTAGGTAGGGAGGTAGGTATGTATGTATTATGTAAGTATATATGTATTATGTATGTATGTATGTATG
>NW_026345723.1:0-241 GCF_001194135.2 Octopus bimaculoides | reverse complement strand
GTGGTGGTGGTGGTGACGACGCTGACGGTGGTGGTGGTGGTGTTGCTATTGCTAATGGTTGCATTGTCACACACACATACATCCCCCTCACTCTCTCAGTCTCTCTGTCTCTCTTCTAGCAAGTTGGGAACATCTAAATTTCGAATCATTTTTCATTTTTGATTTGCATAGATGGTTTAGTCAGTCTGATAGTGTGATGGTGGTGTTGATATAGTGTTGCAGTGATGGCGATAGTGGTGAT
>NW_026345722.1:0-377 GCF_001194135.2 Octopus bimaculoides | reverse complement strand
TAGTTCTTAATTCAACATACTCAATTCTATATCGTTATCTCGAGTGTTTTGTTGATTCTGATATTTTTTTGTCTCTAATACTTTTACTTTATGATCATCAGTTCTCCTGTTTTAATTTTCTTCTTTTCTCTCTATTACTTACTCTCAATATATTTAATCTCCCTTCGTTTTTGTTTTGGAACATATTTGCTATTGGTTCTTAGCATGTTTTGTTTCTTTTTGTCTCCTGTGTTTCTTCACGCATTAGTCTTTCAGTTATTGTCATTCTTCTTTCCACATCTCTTCTTTATATATCTTTTCTTTCCTCTCTCTCTCTCTTTCTCTCTTTCTTTCTCTGTCTCTCTATCTCTCTCTCTCTCTCTCTCTCTCTCTCTCTC
>NW_026345721.1:0-447 GCF_001194135.2 Octopus bimaculoides | reverse complement strand
AGAAGCTTATTCCACAACCCCGTCGTTCTGGTTTCGGTCTGTCAATGCGATCTCCTCAGGCAAGGCATGTTCTACAGCTGCTTCGCTTATGGAACTGTGATCTAGAGTCAATGTTACCATTATATATAGACGCCAGTTGTACACAATATAACACGTGTGTATGCGTATGTGTTTCCCAGTGTGAAATCCAAAGTTGTCTCAAAAATGGAATTTAATGATTCCATAAATATTGCATAAAATTTAGACCAATAAATTCTATAGCAGAATGGAAGAAATAGTAAGATGGAAAAGCTCAACCAGAATCATTTAGGACAGTGGCCTAGCATGGCTGCTGTCCAAGAAATAAAACTAACAGAAGAATAGAACAACAAAAGAATAGATCGCTGACCACTACATTTATATTTTTTTTTTCTCCTTGTTTCTCTCCTTATTTCTTTCTGTGTTCCT
>NW_026345720.1:0-767 GCF_001194135.2 Octopus bimaculoides | reverse complement strand
TATGAAAACTACTGCACCGATTCTAATGAAATTTGGAACACAAAATCCAAGCCTAGGGAAAAGGGTAATGCTGTGTGTTTCATACAATTTCATGGACGAAAATTACTGAATGGATCCTTATGGTACTTGGAACTTAGATTCAATGCATAAGGGTGGGTATAGTGCAATATGTTTGGTTTGAATTTGAGATGGGTAATTGACACACATTAAGAAGTATTCACAAACTTTCCACTTCTCATGAGGATTCTAAGACACTCCGCCCCCAATCGGAGCCTTATCTCCCAAATTTTAATCATTTTTTATGATCCAAAACTACGTCAGAAGTACTGAATGGATCTTTATGAAATTTTAAAATTATATTCTATGCATAAGGGCCATAACCCCCATGAATATTCATATATTTTTGCTGTTGATGAAATTTTAACCATAGATATTACACACAAATGAAGTAATATTTCTAAAATTTTATCTATTTAGAAGTTAGAAAGACCCCTTCATGCGGACTTAGCACCCACAATTTAGTCATTTTATCTAAGCAAAGACGAATATAGTTGTACTCTTGGAAGCTGTAGGGTCACCCGAGCATAAAATATGAGCGTTATTTGTAATTCAATGGTACAACAGTGTACGTGTTTGCTTTGAGATATACTTACATTGTGATTTCTGCAATATGGTGCATAAATTGTCAAGTAAATATACACCTACACAAATACATGTATACATATACATCTATATCTACATATATGTATATATATATATATATATAT
>NW_026345719.1:0-326 GCF_001194135.2 Octopus bimaculoides | reverse complement strand
GTGAATGCGAGAGATACATAGTATTGAAGTATTGATAAGAGTCAGTAACAGGTATTAGAATTTACCAGTTCTTAATTAGAGTACACAGTAGTAAGTGTCTGTATGTAAGAAGGTAAAGCGTTAGGGCAGAGCGATCACTCGTCGTGATGTTAGGGCTTTTATGCCGGGCCGGGTTCTTGAATACAGATGTTCTTCGCAGGTGTCGAATTCTGGCTGTTATTTTCGTAGTGAAGAAATCACACAAACAGGGTCGAAAAGAGAAGCTGCGGTTAGCTATTGGTAGCTTGTGTACGTGTAGAGTCATGTTGACGCTGGCGGCGATGCTG
>NW_026345718.1:0-443 GCF_001194135.2 Octopus bimaculoides | reverse complement strand
ATATATATATAGACACACATGCATACATACATATATATAAATGCATACATACATACATACACGCATATGCATATTGTTTTTGACATTTGCACATTTGCAAATAATATCTTAGTATTCTATTTTGTTTTGTAATATATTCGAGATTTTTTTCGCCACTTTCAACCAAAAATCTCTCAGAAATTTCCCTTTGCCGAATTCAATAAATATGTAAGTTTCAGTGAGACATTAGCTATGCACAAATGGACGTATACACCAAAAGAATAATGCGTGTCATATACTATCTATCTATCTTGGAACACACACACACATATGTATGTATGTAAGTATGTACGCATGTGTGCGTGTGTATGTATGCGTGTATATATATATATTTACGTTATATACATATATATACACACACAAATATATACCTACATGCATACCTATGTGTGTGTGTGTATATA
>NW_026345717.1:0-382 GCF_001194135.2 Octopus bimaculoides | reverse complement strand
ATATATAATAAATAAATAATAATACTAATAGTCGTAAATTAAATAATATTTTTCAATCATATTTTTATTATTACGTTTGTAGAAATAAATAATCTTGTATTTTTCTATTATTCAATTGATTTTTAATTATAATTAAATAAACGTCTTTAGCTTTAAATAGTATAGCTTTAACTATTACACCGGTTAAATATGTACTAATTTTATCTTCATTATTATTTTAAACTTAAACTTCGTTCAAATTGTATTTAAAACAATGATAATTTAAAACAATGATAATTTATGAAAGATGTTTTTTGCATATAATATACATGTTATTATAATGGATGAAATATTGATTATTGAATGGTTATTATTTTGATATGATATTTTTAATAATTTTTCT
>NW_026345716.1:0-1067 GCF_001194135.2 Octopus bimaculoides | reverse complement strand
ATGCCTACAAAGTCAGAAAACAGCAAAGCTCCCATTACTTTCGGAAACACCTTTTCACAACCAGAGTTGCTGAAAATGGAAAATAGTACCTGCACCAGTTGTTAGTTGCCGAGATATTGCATCCTTTAAAACCTCTATGCTGCTTGAAGTTCTCCAACACCACACCTGATATCTCCTGCATACGCATGCACACATGTATATCATGACTCTTACACTGTTCACTTTCCTGACTGTATGTGTGTACGAATACATCTATGGATGCGCGTGAGCTTGCATGTGTATATATATGCGTGTATATGTATAGGCATATGTATGTGTCTATATACATGTGTGTGTGTGTACATATTCGCAAATATACATTCTTTCCACCTATTCCTACCTATCAGTAACCTATCACACACGTCTCTTTATAGTAATTTGGCATCCTTGTATTCTTCCCGCCACCTCAAATTTTACTCACTTCAGTATCACCACACCCTTAACTTTTCTCTGCCCATCCCTTCATACACCTCTCTCATATCACCCCTACTCACATATCTCACATTCTTTTACTCATTACCTCCTCATCTCTTCCTCTCCCTCCCCACAGTTCTTTCCAACTATTTACATTCTAAGTTCAAATTCGCCACACATGGTCAACTTTGCGTTTCAGCCTTTCCAGATCGATAAAATAATGAAGCAATCAAGCAAGGGGTCGATGGTATCAACTCATCGTCTTTTCACAAATTCATGGCCTAAATCAGACAAAATGTTAGTATTATTCATGGATAACCTACCGGGACTTTCACATGTGGCGCTTTCTGTACATCTTCTTTAGCAACGCTGACATTACATTGTTTGTATATTTCCGTAGGGAAAAGAATCAGTTGCGTTCCGGCGCATAAGTCATCAGACTTATTGTATGCCAAAGTGTGGAAGACCATGTAAGAAAGCAGTAGGATCGTCCCTCGGAGAACATTCCAGAAATACATTATTTCTGTCAATGGATTATTTGCAATTTAGATGCAAATATTTCCTCATTTATTTTAATAAATATACTTTGATTTATCTTCAAAATTGTCAACACT
>NW_026345715.1:0-307 GCF_001194135.2 Octopus bimaculoides | reverse complement strand
CTCTCTCTCTCTCTCTCTCTCTCTCTCTTTCTTTCTCTATCTCTCTCTCTATCTCTTTCATTTTCTCTCTCTTTATCATTTAACCTCTGTGAGTGTCCGCACACAGGTATGTAGGTAAACGCGTATATAGGCACATATGGGTGCTACCACATTCACACTCTTACACGCATACGCATACACGCACGCACACACACATGAATGCATACATGCACATACACACGTACACACACAAATACACACATACGCATTACACACGCGCATAACACACAAAAAAAGAAATTTTAATTCGCACACCCACACAGATACA
>NW_026345714.1:0-401 GCF_001194135.2 Octopus bimaculoides | reverse complement strand
GCGATTGTAGCCAGGTCAGCTGCTGTACCATCTTTTGTGCCATGCACAAAGGAGATTGTTGTTCAGCCGCTGCCCTCTCAACAACATGTTGTTGATAGGTCTGGTCTGTAGCACGCACTACATCTGCGTACCTCCGTTTTGGAGTAGGTGGTGCGTAATCCTTCCCTTTTGGCTGGTGTTTTCTGCCCTGTTTCATGTTTATGTGGCGGGGTCTTTGGTGTGCAAAACGGCAGCCTGCACCTTCCTCTCCATGCCAGCAGACACCTTTCAAGTAGAATTTGCACATTCGTGTGTGCTGTCTCTTTCTATCCTATTTGTTATATGGATATTCAGGTCTGCTTCTTTCTTTGACTGTTTCATCTTTTGTTTTAGTTTTGGTTTTTCCTGCTTTTAATTCTTCT
>NW_026345713.1:0-1555 GCF_001194135.2 Octopus bimaculoides | reverse complement strand
CACACACACACACACATACATCATCAGCATCGTCATCATCATCATCATTCTCATCATCATCATCATAATCCTCATTGTCATCTTCATCGTCGTTATCATCATCATCATCGTCTTCATCATCCATATCATCATCATCATCATCATCGTCACCCTCCTCCTCCTCCTCGTCATCATCATCGTCATCATCATCGTTATCCTCCTCCTCCTCATCATCATCAGGCGTTATCTATCCTTATTTATCTACCCTTACTCTCAGCTGGCTGGGTACCTCGAACCCCCATCCTCAGGCCTTCTCCTTACCGTCCTTATACCTTCGATGCCTTTAAGGTCTGTCCAATTCTCGATATCACGTAAACCACGTCATTCTTCCTTTTTTTCTCCCCTCTTCCTCTTCCTCTTTCGCCATTAATTTTCACTTCCATTAACTATAAACCATTTTCACTTCTAATTAAGTGTCAAAAATATTTTAGTTTTCTCTATCTTTGATGATATCTAATAAAATCTAAATTCATTCATTCATTTATTTATTAATTTGTTTATTTATATATTTATTTTGCCATATTTAGTTCTTCATCAGTGGTTCTGTGTTCTGTCCATGATTCTCTCAAGAGTGTTCTTCCATATATACCTACATCTCAAAGGATTGTAATCTATTTGATAATAATTATGTTTATGTCCATGTTGTCCTTCCATACAATGGACCAGAGATTACATTTTTAATGATCGTTTCTTTTCTTCTCGTTATTTTTCTCATATTAATGTTTGCTTCTTGATGTTGGCGTGTTTGACAATTTTTAATGACTTTCGAAATTATCTCAGTTCTTCTACTGATATGTGTGTGCGTGTCTGTGTGTAATGTAGTATGTATACATACCTGTATGTATATTATATATATTCTATATGTAATAAAGAATATATATATATATATATATATATATAATACAGCATATATATATATATATGTAATATAATGTGATACTGTTGATATATGATATATTGTGTATGTATATATTATAGTGTATATATGTTATATACATACATATATGTATATGCATATATATATTGTGTGTATATATATATATCTAAATATATATATATATATATATATATATATATATATATATATATATATATGTATATATATATTGTATATATATATATGTATATATATGTATATATATATATATATACGACGACGATGACGATGATGATAATGATGGTGATGGTCATGGTGGCCGTGATGATGATGATGATGATGATGATGATGAATATCTCAGAGACATTTGTTACTTCATTCATTATAGATTTCCCAAGACTGTTCTCTACGTACGTTGGCAATAAAAAAATTCTCTTAAATAATGGAAGGAAAAAAAGAAACCAAAGAAAAAAAAAATAAATGAAGCAGAAAAACAAACAAACAAACAAAAAAAATGACTAAGTAATTTTTTTAAAAAGACCACAGAAAATACTTTCTCGTACTCCCGTCTGTCTGCCTGTCTATCTGCCTGTCTGTCTGTCTCTCTGTCTGTCTGTCTCTCTGTCTGTCTGTCTCTCT
>NW_026345712.1:0-550 GCF_001194135.2 Octopus bimaculoides | reverse complement strand
GGCTTGTGTTACATGGTTCAAGTATATATTTAAATTATGTCAGAAAAATGCTATAATTTTTTTGGGGGTGCATATAAACATTGTATTTGGAGAAATAACCGGTTTCGTGTTGTCTTTTCAAATTTCTCTACTTCATCGTAACATTTGTTCGCTCCCGTGTGAAAAGAAGAGTTCTAGATAGGGGGAGGTAATTAGGGATTTCTTCCGGTATAAGGGAGATAATCGAAATGTAGGAGGTGGTAGATTTTGATTAATTTACCATGGTTTTGTTCTATATTTTTTCCCTCTCAGTGGGGTGATGAATTTCCTTATTTAAATGTGCTAGCAATGGTTAAATTTGGGTTTGTATTTTTGAATGAAGAAGGTTTCCTTATTTAATTTAATTTGTGTTGGTGTTCTAATGGCACATTGATAGAATGGAAAGATCATAAATTGTGGTAGCATTTGTTTTGCGCATTTCTCAATATGCTCACTAAAAGGTATCAATCGGTATTCTGGGTATGCAATCTGCTGTTGATGCAGAGTGCATCTGCGTCTGAGCGATAATCCT
>NW_026345711.1:0-491 GCF_001194135.2 Octopus bimaculoides | reverse complement strand
ATATATACACACACACACACACACACACACACACACACACACATATATTTTGTTGATGCCAGAAGGATTTATAAAGTTTCGAGTGAACATGAAATAATTCGTTTTTGGAATCGAATCTCGAAGTACATACAAAGCTCAATGAATATGCACGCACATACACACATGAATGCTCACATACATACATGAATACGCACATACATACATGCATATGTACATACATATGTACATACATGCATGCATATGTACATACATGCATGCATATGTACATACATTCATACATACATACATGTACATGTATATGTACATACATACATACATGTATATGTACATACATACGTACACGTATATACATACATGTACATACATACATACGTACATGTATATACATACATGTACATACATACACATATACATACATATGTACATGTATACATACATACATACATATGTACATGCATACATACATGTATATGTACATGCATACATAGCTA
>NW_026345710.1:0-304 GCF_001194135.2 Octopus bimaculoides | reverse complement strand
ATATATATATATATATATATATATATATATACCTCATTTACTCAATTAGGTAGAGATAACATAATCTCTATCTAATTGAATTGATGAATGGCTAACTAGCGCAATCAACCTGCTTTTTTCCAGGGTTTGCTTCTCTATTCTCTATATGTGGTTGGCGTTCGGAAGGGCATCCAGATGGAGAAACTCTGTCAGATTAGATTGGAGCCCGGTGCAGCCTTCTGGGTTGCCAGTCCTCAGTCAAATCACCCAACCCATGCTAGTATGGATAGGAGACGTGAAACTATGATGATATATGTAAATAAAT
>NW_026345709.1:0-406 GCF_001194135.2 Octopus bimaculoides | reverse complement strand
TATATATATAATGTATATATATATACACATATTTGTATATATGTTTGTATATATGTGTAGGTCCGTTTATTCATGTATATGTATATATGTGTGTGTGTGTGTATGTAATATAAAATGTCGCTGATACTCAATCTCTGTATTTAGGACGTCCTTTGAGCATGAGCTTATAATGCTGAGATATATTTCTTAGAACGCAACAATTCCCAATTTATTAGCATTCTTATCAATATATATATATTCATATATTATTCACTCAAATTGAATCAAATTGACTCATTATTTAAATGAATGCGCGGTGTGTGCAACTGCTTGTATGCCTGAACGAATGTGGTTTGTTGTACACATAAGACTAAAATCACTTATATATATGTGTGTGTGTGTGTGTGTGTGTGTGTGTGTGTGTGTG
>NW_026345708.1:0-207 GCF_001194135.2 Octopus bimaculoides | reverse complement strand
AATGCATTAAAATATTTATAAATTCCATCCAAGGATCATTATTGTTACTACTATACATCTTTTATTCTTTGCTTGTTTCAGTCGTTAGATTGCAGCCATGGTACTAATTGTATTGGTCCATTTTTCCAAACTGCTAAATTATGGACACATAAACACACCAACAGCTGTTGCCTAGTGATGGTGGGAGACAAACACAGACACAAAGAC
>NW_026345707.1:0-345 GCF_001194135.2 Octopus bimaculoides | reverse complement strand
TAGATACGAAAAAGATGATAATTTGTTCTAGAAGGCTTATGAAAAAGTACAAGTTTTTTTTCTGCTCATGCATACATACATACATATATACATACAAGCATAGATATGTATATATATATATATATTATAGATTATTTACAACAGAGTTCGATATAATTTTTATGAATATAGAATGTACGTATATACCTTTATATGTGTATATATAATATATATATATGTATATGCAATATATATATATTTAATATATAATATATATTTATAATGTGTAATATGTGTATAATGTATAATATATATATGTAATATAATACATATATATATATATATACATATAATGTATACAATATA
>NW_026345706.1:0-311 GCF_001194135.2 Octopus bimaculoides | reverse complement strand
ACACATATGTATCTCAATCTGTATATATGTCGTGTGTATGTCTATATACGTTGGTATGTGTGTTTATGTACATGTTTTCGAGGACATACAGATATTCCTCGCAAGTTGTTGTTCGATACTCCATTCGATCAATGGAAAGATAACTTTAGTTTTATGGCTTCATCATTCACATATACAGACACACTAACACATATACACTGAAACACTCAGACATTTCGCGCGCACACACACACACAAATTTGCACACATAAAATAAGTTTATTAATATATACCAAACATGTTTATGCACATATACATACATTATATATATA
>NW_026345705.1:0-405 GCF_001194135.2 Octopus bimaculoides | reverse complement strand
CCTGCTGTAAGATATAGTGGGGCCTGCCCAGAGACAACTATTATCCAATAAGTAGCTAATCATTGCCACCACCTCCCACATTTATCATTCTTCAGCTTGCTATTGGGTCATGACATTCCCCTCTTTCAGAAGAGAATCATGAGAAAAATTTCAAGTGGACCAACATCATGCCACCAAGATCAGATTTCTATCCTTCTACATACGCTGACCTAAAAATAAAAAAATAAAACAAAAAAACTCTCCAATTATGGCCATCACGATTGAGAATGATTTAGTAGGCTGTATCATATTTTGCTAATTAATCTAATTAATTTAAGTGCTTGTGTGGTCATGATCAAACAAAGAGGCATTCTTTTAGCCCTCTTATCCTTCATCTGGCAGAACACAAAGGATGTGTGTGTGTGT
>NW_026345704.1:0-310 GCF_001194135.2 Octopus bimaculoides | reverse complement strand
ATACATACATACATACATACATACATACATACATACATATATTCATATACGCACACACACACACATAAACAACCCGTTTTTATGTTAACTTCTTCCAAAACTGTGTATCAAGCACTCTTAAGCTTTTTGTACGAAAATAAAAGCAAATTTCCATTTTCTTCCAATCTCTTGTTCTTATGTATGTGTCTGTGTTTGTTTGTGTGTGTATGTATGCGTGTGCTCTTATATATACACACACACACATATAAACGTGTATGTACACACGCATGTACATATATATACACACACGTGTACATATATACACACACAT
>NW_026345703.1:0-334 GCF_001194135.2 Octopus bimaculoides | reverse complement strand
CATGCTTTTAAGGATCATTTCTTAAGTATGTGTCGCAACGGTATCCGATTATTCCCCCGCTCCCATCCAAACGTATTTCACATTCTCTTGAAAGTTTATAAAATTCTTATGACGCCAACAACATACAATTCTCATTGTTAAGAATAAAGTCTCCAAAACGAACAGAGAAATTAATCCAGAGGTAGAACTCCTGTCATGCCTCTAGGTGATGTGGGTTCCAGTCCCACGGAAAGCTTTCGACTATATATTTTTTTTATTCAAAAGGGTTTCTCAACCCAATATTTACATGCGGATCTTTTTTAAAACGGGGGCCACATTTTTCATTAACGAAACA
>NW_026345702.1:0-550 GCF_001194135.2 Octopus bimaculoides | reverse complement strand
AATAATGGTTTCAAATTTTGGCACAAGGCCAGCAATTTTGGAGGAAGGGGATAATCAATTACATCGATCCCAATGCTGAACTGGTACCTAATTTATTGACCCCAAAAGGATGAAAAGTAAAGTCACCCTTAATGGAATTTGAATTCAAACAGTAAAGATGGATGAAATGCTGCCAAGCATTTTGTCTTGCATGCTAATGCTTCTGCCAGCTTGCCGTTTTATCTGGCTGTAAAATAATGCATTGATAATGTATTAGTCTAACCCATGCTAGCATGGAAAAATGGACATAAAAGCAAAGAAACAAATTAAACAAATTCTGTTTTTATTATTTTATTGTGTCTAGGAAGAGTCATTCTCTTTTAGTGCCTTATTACTTAACACACTCCCTGGTTCGATTTCTACCCATTTATTTATTTATTTTTTCTGAAATTCTTATTGTATCTGGCAACCTCTTCAATAAGTTGTTGACTCCGTCCATTATCAAAACTGGTCAGCGTAAAAAGGAGTAAAAAATATATCAGATAATACAAAAAAAAAAAAAAATTAAGAG
>NW_026345701.1:1881-2055 GCF_001194135.2 Octopus bimaculoides | reverse complement strand
GGAATCGAAACCACGATCCTACGACTGCAAGTCTGCTGCCCTAACCACTGCTCCTCCACACATGCATACATATGCATACATATACACACACACATAATATATACATCCACATTTATACCTACAAAAGTACATATATGTATGCATACATATAGGGACAGACACACACACACACAC
>NW_026345701.1:0-275 GCF_001194135.2 Octopus bimaculoides | reverse complement strand
ATATATATATATATATATATATACATACATACATACATACATATATACTTTTCCACATATATACACACACATACACACATATATACATAGATACATATATATACACACATGTATGCACATACATACATATGCATACATAGAGATATACACCAACACACACACACATATACATACACATATATACACATATACCCAATGTGTATATATCTATTTGTATGTATGTGTATGATTATGCATGTGTATGTATATATGTGTATGTATATGTAAATATATGT
>NW_026345700.1:0-895 GCF_001194135.2 Octopus bimaculoides | reverse complement strand
TATATATATATATATATATATGTGAATATTTCAAGTTCTTTGGAAAACCAATTTGTTACAGTTTTTGATTGAATTAACAATAAACACAAGAGAGAAGGTTGCATGAAAAATGGTGCTACAAAAAAACCCTTCAGAATTTATAAATGACTTTAATTAAACCAGGCTTGGCATTTTACAATCAGTTTCAGCTCCACTGGTACCTTTATGAAAAGGATTCAAAAATACATTTGCAATCAATCTCTTTCTGCACCAGCCTGCCCAAAACAACCCGTATTAAACTGTTCATTTCCAAATTAATAATAATGATAATAATAATAATAATAATAATGATGATGATGATGATGATGATAATAACAATCGTTTCTACTGGAGGCACAATGCCTCAAATTTGTGGGGAGGGGACTAGTCGATTACATTGACCCCAGTGTTTCACTGGTACTTAATTTATCGATCCCGAAAGGATGAAAGGCAAAGTTGACCTTAGTGGAATTTGAACTCAGAATGTAGTGACGGGCAAAATACCGCTGAGCATTTTGTCCAGCATGCCAATGATTCTGCCAGCTCGCTGCCTTAATAATAATAATAATAATAATAATAATAATAATAACAACAATAGTAATAATCCTAATAATAATAATAATAATAATGATAATGATAATAATGGCTTTAATTTTTTGCACAGGGCTTGCAACTTTAAGGTGTAGGGTGAGCCAATTACATTGACCCCTGGTATTTATTTTTATCAACCCCAAAAGGATGAAAGGTTAAGTCTACCTTGGCAACATTTAAAATCAGAGCATAAAACCAGAAGAAAATGCTGCTAAGCACTTTGTCTGGTGTAGTAACATTTCTACCAGCTCACTGTCTTTATGATAATAATGATGATACTAATACT
>NW_026345699.1:0-758 GCF_001194135.2 Octopus bimaculoides | reverse complement strand
AAGAAGAGGATGATGATGATGACGTTGATGATAGTGAAAACAATGACAGCGATGTTGAAGATGATGATAATTTTGGTAGAAATTTCATGTAAAAATTGATTCTATCTTTTAATTTAGGTATGAGAAATGTATTTTTTAAAACATATGATGGAAATTAGTAATTAGTATCATTTTATATTTAATCGACAATCTTTACAATTCCTCAAACCGTCGCACTTTAGAATATTATGCATTTTTCTTGCAGACAAGGAATGCATTGCCTTATAAATGAATGTGAAGTAAGCAGAAGAAAATATTTTGTTACTTCATGCTGAGAAGGAGTAATAGGATGAAGAACTATGGTAACTGCTACATAAAATCTAGTTTAAACTAAAATGTTAAGCCGTACTTAATCATTTTACTGCTAAAGCCTAGAGCTGTTGATCGTAGCCGAAATTGAATATGAGAATCATGTTTTATGCAATTCGCTTTCAGTTACACAAATATGCACGAAAACTAAATGTTTCGATATCAAGGGAGATAAAAATGAAATTTTCGAATGTCTTATGTTGGCATATAAAATAATTGCATACTCACTTTCGTATCTTATTCTAAAATATGAGGAATTCTATCATTTTAAATCATTTCTCTGTCGGTCGGTCTGTCTGTCTCCCGTTCTCTCTCTTCCTCTCTCTAGAAAAGCAATGTACGAAGCCTTGTTTCTCTACCTTTTTTTTAGTTTGTCTGAACGGATGAAAGGCACTGGAATTCTAGTGCCT
>NW_026345698.1:0-268 GCF_001194135.2 Octopus bimaculoides | reverse complement strand
ACCAACATACGCATACATACTGTATATACAAAATGCACATTTAATAATACCTTACATTAAAGAAAGTGCATATATATATATATTTTATAGATAATAATGTGCATGGATGGGTGTATACAATTATATAATCACAAATGTAATTATCATATATACAGATACACACATGTATACACACATGCAAATAGAAATGTATATAGATATGTTTAGGCACCCATATACATATATACATGATTATATACATATATATATATATATATATATATATATA
>NW_026345697.1:0-289 GCF_001194135.2 Octopus bimaculoides | reverse complement strand
GGACATAAGAGGTGTTGGCGGTCGGCAGTCAGGCCAAGAAAGAAAGATCACGGCTGGCCGGATTAATAAAACTGCAAAGACATCACGAAAGCTGTTACTCAGAATTTCACGTTCCGTTCGTCGGACGAACGGGAATGTGAAACTCTGAGTAATAGTTTTTGTGATATCTTTGCAGTTTTATTAATAAAGCATATTACTCTACCTCCGGTATTCTAGTACTATTCTTCCCACCTTGTTTCACATTTATGTGCTTACTCTGATATATACATACATACATACATACATATAT
>NW_026345696.1:0-420 GCF_001194135.2 Octopus bimaculoides | reverse complement strand
TACGTTCGTTCGTTCTAACGTTCGTACGTATGCACGTACGTAAGTTCGTTTGTTCGTACGTAAGTTCATTCGTTATTTCCTTCCTGCGTACGTACGTTCGTTACTTCAATAGTTCGTACGTACGTATATATGTACGTTCGTTCGTCATTACGTACGTACTTTCCTTCGTTCGTACGTACGTTCGTTCGTTCGTACGTACGTTCGTTCGTACGTACGTTCGTTCGTACGTACGTTCGTTCGTACGTACGTTCGTTCGGTCCTTCGTACGTACGTTCATTCGTTCCTTCGTTCTTTCGTACATACGTTCGTTCCTACGTTCTTTGGTTATTTCCTACCTACGTACGTACATTCGTTCGTTCAATCGTTCGTACATACGTACGTATATAAGTACGTTCGTATGTACTTACGTACGTATGTTCG
>NW_026345695.1:0-205 GCF_001194135.2 Octopus bimaculoides | reverse complement strand
CAAATTTTTCAGGGCATCCTAGCTTTTTTAGGATCTCCCAAAGTGCAATTGTTAGCATTTGAAGCTTCTTGGATTTCATCGCATCTATCACTCCAATTTTTTCCTGAATCATCCGTAGCTTCCTCTGCACTGTTGCTTTTACAGCCTTGAAATACGTAGCCACTGTCCTGTTCGTTGACATGTCAACATTTTGCAACATGTTAAA
>NW_026345694.1:147-259 GCF_001194135.2 Octopus bimaculoides | reverse complement strand
GGAATGATCGAACGAAGGAACAAAAGAACGAACGAACGAACGTACGAACGCACGAAAGAAAGAACGTACGCACGTAATAACGTTCGTTTGATCGTACTGACGTACGTACGTT
>NW_026345694.1:0-137 GCF_001194135.2 Octopus bimaculoides | reverse complement strand
GATCGTACTGACGTACGTACGTTCTTTCTTTTATTCGTACGTTCGATTGTGCGTTCGTTCGCTCTTACGTACCTTCATTCGTTCGTACGTTCGTTCGTTCGTACGTACGTACTTTCGTTCGTTCTTTTGTTCCTTCG
>NW_026345693.1:0-240 GCF_001194135.2 Octopus bimaculoides | reverse complement strand
TACTACTCATGATGTCGAAACCATAATGATATCCGTGGGGCAGCTGATGAGTGGGGTATATTGGATTGTTAGTATGGGTGTTATAGCACAAACTTTTGATATATGTAAGGTCGCAGAAAATGAGTATAATGAGTAAGAAACAGTTAACCATGTAACCAGCCTGCGACTAAACCAATTAAGAACTCAAGTACAGATATTACAGCATAGGGACAGTCACGTGTCTGGGATGAACGTTTTTTT
>NW_026345692.1:0-229 GCF_001194135.2 Octopus bimaculoides | reverse complement strand
GAGAGAGAGAGAGAGAGAGAGAGAGAGAGAGAGAGAGAGAGAGTGAATATTAAGTTATCATTTATTAATGATAAAAATATTTAATGAGAGAAACCATCAATAAATTCCATACTTATGTATTTTATATATAACCTTTTTTTATATATATGATACATAAATTATGGATGTAACATATACACATATATATAAATAATTGTATATACATATATATATATATATATATATATAT
>NW_026345691.1:0-204 GCF_001194135.2 Octopus bimaculoides | reverse complement strand
GTATATATATATATGTATATGTATATATATATATGTATATATTTATATATTTATATAAGGGCATTACTATATAGTAATGCCTCACGCTTAGCGGGACTAAATAAGTCAACATCGGGGTATGTTGATTTTTGTTTATTTTTTATGTGTCTCGACTATACGTGCACTGATGAATAAAAGATGCAGCTTACTACATTGCTGCATTAA
>NW_026345690.1:0-271 GCF_001194135.2 Octopus bimaculoides | reverse complement strand
TGTACATATGCATGTGTGAATGTGTTTGTGTATAGACACACACACACACACATGCACACATAAACACACACAGACACATGCATATGCACATACTAAGTCAGAAATTAGTTAACATGAGGCTCTAGTAGGAGATACTTTCCTATGTTTCCACATAATAGAATTGAGTAAGAACTGTGAGACAATGAAATAAACTCCTCAGCCATATTTATAAAGAAAATTTAAGAACCTTTTGAACAAAATGGAAGTGGTCAACATTGATGGAAATATGAAG
>NW_026345688.1:0-541 GCF_001194135.2 Octopus bimaculoides | reverse complement strand
ATGTGTATGTATGTGTAATAATGCATATTTGTTGTCTATTTTGAGTTGTAGGGTAGGTTGTATATTTGCACATTAGTGGTTAGTAATTCATGTTTAACCTACATAATCTACGGTCTACTAGGAAGTATTATTTATTTTCACATGTCTCTACCTAATTCTTCCTTCTCTAATGAATTAACTTCGGTCACTTAGTCCTTACAGAATACTCACAAAATTATCCGTCATTAGGGAAACAGTTGACTGCCTTCGGAATATCTGTTGCGGTAAAAAGAAAACGAAATATATAAAAGACTGAAATCTCGTATCAATTTGAATCTGGTTGTGCGAACATGAATCGCTGATTAGTTTGATCAATAGTCAGTCTTTACGCTTGATCAGTGGTTTTCAACCATTTAAAAAAAAAAACCTATGGACCCCTTTGAACAGTATTTCAATCTGGTGGACCCTCATTTCCATTCAATGCTGAAAAACTAGTTTTATAGATAGATACTTCTTCTTCTTCGCCCTTTCAAAGCCTAGCCAGGCTCATGGGCCCGGTTTC
>NW_026345687.1:0-336 GCF_001194135.2 Octopus bimaculoides | reverse complement strand
CCATCATCGTCCCTATCATATCACCGACTCCTTTACCTGCATTTCTAGCAACATCATTTATTGCACATCCTTCTCTTTCTGCACTTCTCTGTACATCTGTCAAACGGGACACCGCTTGGCTGACCGGTTCGCGGATCACCTCCGAGACATCTCAGTCTCGCACCATTTCCTCTCTACTGGTCATTTACTACAACACCTGTCTGTGTTCGGATTGTCTTTGCACAATGGCCATCCGGACTCCCACCTTCGTTGTGAACAGGAATTAATTTTCTCTCTTCGCACTACGTGGGCTCAACTTCCCTCCTCTCTTCATCTGACACCTACTTCCTCTCTTCA
>NW_026345686.1:0-499 GCF_001194135.2 Octopus bimaculoides | reverse complement strand
TATATATATATATATATACACACAAACATACACACACACACACACACACATATATGTGTGTGTATAGTTGAGAGATTTGCTACAATATTCTAAATGTATCTTTTTATTATTTTTCAAACCATCTCATCAAATCTATGTTTATTACTTTTAAGAATAATCCAATATTTATGTTTCAATGCTAAGTTATTATTTTGTCTATAATTACTGTATTTAATATAGGTCTGTCTTTGATATTTGGCCACAGATAACTAATCATCATCACCATAATCTTCAATGTCATTCCTATCCTCTCCACATCATACTCCTCTGCTCCTCTTTGTCATCCTTGTTTATCATTGTTTGCACTGCCATCATCATCATCAGCAGCAGAAGCAGTAGCAGCAGAAACAACACCATCAGCGTCCCCATCAACATCACCATTACCATCATAATCATCATCATCATTATCATCACCATCATCATCACAGTCACCATCACCCCAACCATTGTCGTTGTCATC
>NW_026345685.1:0-269 GCF_001194135.2 Octopus bimaculoides | reverse complement strand
TGTGTGTGTGTGTGTGTGTATGTATGTATGTATGCACGTATGTTTGTATATATGTATGCCCGCGTGTGTAAAATACAGCATGCATTGCAGAACGAGGCCAATTATAAGTTGAGTTTTTAAAGCCTTTCAGGTGAAACTTAAAAATCTTGCATATGAACATTGGTATATTTCTAAAACAATAAAGATTATTGTGAAAGTGTGCAATTCCTCAGATTATACATAAATGCATACATGCACACACACATATATATATATATATATATATATAT
>NW_026345684.1:0-302 GCF_001194135.2 Octopus bimaculoides | reverse complement strand
TCAACTGGAACCCTTGACGTCATAAGCGACGGAGTGCCAACAACAACATTAATGTTGTGTTTAATTACTTATACAACCTCTGTTAAATGGACCTCCACTCTGCTCTATTTG
This sequence comes from Octopus bimaculoides, assembly GCF_001194135.2. Taxonomy (NCBI): domain Eukaryota; kingdom Metazoa; phylum Mollusca; class Cephalopoda; order Octopoda; family Octopodidae; genus Octopus; species Octopus bimaculoides. The sequence continues at coordinate 191 of NW_026345684.1, read as the reverse complement.
AATATTACTCTCTTGCCAACGTTCTAATGGCATCTTTGCTCTTTTGCTGTTGCTCCTCTATTTTTCTAGTCTGGAAGCACTTCTTTCTGTTTTCATTTCAATGGGATCTCTCTCTCTCTTCCATTTTCAATGCATGATATGTTATGCTTCCTTGGTCTCTCTCTCTCTCTCATGATTTGTTTGTTTGTGCT
>NW_026345682.1:698-902 GCF_001194135.2 Octopus bimaculoides | reverse complement strand
TACGTACGTTCGTACATACGTACGTACGTTCGTTCGTTCGTCCGTTGGATTGTTCGTACGTACGTACGTTCTTTCATTCATTCGTTCGTTAATTCTTTCGTTCGTTCGTTAATTCTTTGGTTCGTTACTTCATTCGTACGTACGTAAGTAGGTCCGTTTGTTAGTTCGTACGTATGTACGTTCGTTCGTTCGTACGTACGCATG
>NW_026345682.1:340-445 GCF_001194135.2 Octopus bimaculoides | reverse complement strand
GTTCGTTCGTTCGTGCGTACGTACGTACGTACGTTCGTTCGTTCGTAGTACGTACGTTCGTTCGTTCGTACGTTCTTACGTTATTTCGTGCCTACTTAGTTACGT
>NW_026345682.1:138-330 GCF_001194135.2 Octopus bimaculoides | reverse complement strand
TTCGTTCGTTCGTACGTTCTTACGTTATTTCGTGCCTACTTAGTTACGTAGTTCGTTCTTTAGTTCGTTCGTACGTACGTTCGTGCTGCGCATGTTCGTACTACGTGCTTTCGTTCGTACTACGTACGTACGTTCGTACTATTTACGTTCGTTCGTACTACGTATGTTCGTTCGTACTACGTACGTTCGTTC
>NW_026345682.1:0-128 GCF_001194135.2 Octopus bimaculoides | reverse complement strand
ACGTATGTACGCTCGTTCGTTCCTTCGTTCGATCGTACGTACGTACGTTCTTTCTTTGTTACGTTTGTATGTACGCATGTTCGTTCGTTCGTTTGATCATTCGTACGTACGTTCTTTCATTTATTCAT
>NW_026345681.1:0-486 GCF_001194135.2 Octopus bimaculoides | reverse complement strand
GTGTGTGTATATATATATATATGTGTGTGTGTGTGTATATATATATATCTATATGTATCGCTGACGTGGCCGATGATTGTACCGCCTGATTGGCACTCGTGCCAGTAGAACATTAAAAGCACATCCAAACGTGGGGTGTAACCGGCCCACTTGTGAGTACCCCTCATTCATTGGACAATGAACTTTGCTTGTGAAGACCTATTGAGGCAAGTGTAAACAAATCAAAATAGCTGACGTAGCCGATGACAGTACCACCTGATTGGCACCCATGCCAGTGAACGTTAAAAGTACATCCGAGCATGATTGTTGGCAGAACTGCCTGACTGGCCTTTGTGCTGGTGGCACGTAAAAGCACCCACTACACTCTCGGAGTGGTTGGCGTTAGGAAGGGCATCCATCTGTAGAAACTTTGCCAGGTCAGATTGATCCTGGTGCAGCTTCTGGTTCACCAGTCCTCAGTCAAACCGTCCAACCCATGCTAGCATG
>NW_026345680.1:0-316 GCF_001194135.2 Octopus bimaculoides | reverse complement strand
TGGATTGGTCCATGTCTCCATGCATGTGGGACCAGTTGTCCACTTTCCTATCAACACTGCCAGAATCCCAAGGAGATCTCTGGTCAGGTCCACCACCTGGAAAGAAGAAAACAGAAAATGTATTAATGAATACACGAATATGAAAAATAAAGCGTGAAAGGAATTGATGTCAAAATAAAATGAAGAGAATATTGATGAAAAGAAAAGACAAAAGAGATATGGAGAAGAACAGGGCTTAATCCTTTAGCATTCAGATTACTCTGTTGAAAGTAATGTTTTTTCATTCACATTGTTTTGAATTAGTCATGCATTATCT
>NW_026345679.1:0-237 GCF_001194135.2 Octopus bimaculoides | reverse complement strand
CTACAAATCTTTCCTCCTCACTCTTCACAACCGCCTAAAACAACACCGCCACACACTTTCCGCCCACTGCTTTCAGCCTTCCATTAATCTTTCTTTACTCATTTTTAAAAACACTTATTTCTCAAGCCACTTTTCGTTTCTCAGTTGCTTCTTACATCACCACCACATCCCTAAAGGTTTCCGCATCCATTTCCACCCCACTCTCCACTCTGCTACAACTCCGTACTATATCCTACC
>NW_026345678.1:310-520 GCF_001194135.2 Octopus bimaculoides | reverse complement strand
GCAATGTAGTTTGAAAGCGCTTGAGTGTCGTAAGAGGTTTCACGAATGACGGCAGTGGGAAGGCTATTTGACCCTGACCTGAATGTCTGTGGCAGGCTATATGTGGACAATTCATTACCACCCAGTGTAGCAATTCTGTCTTCAGTGTCAATGAGAGTTTTATTGATAAGTAAGTTGTATTTCACTGTGGTGGTAGAGAAATGAGAATGA
>NW_026345678.1:0-126 GCF_001194135.2 Octopus bimaculoides | reverse complement strand
TTAATTTGTATTTACCTGCCGTGGTACTTAAATGAGAATGAGATGTAAGGAGACAATGTTTTGGAGAGTCCAGTTGGAATTGACATCAGTGTTTTTGTTTCATTTTTGACACGTAATACTTAAATA
>NW_026345677.1:0-480 GCF_001194135.2 Octopus bimaculoides | reverse complement strand
AAGGATTAACCATGAATTAATGAATAAGATACCGACAGTCATTAAGGAAATTAAATCAATTGATTCAGTGCTTGATGAAAATCAAGCTGAAGATAGGAGTCATAATAGTGTTTCTAAGTAATTTAGATCCTCTTAAATTATGCAATGGGACAAGGTTGATGGCAAAGACATTATCGTCTAATGCGATTGAAGCTGCTATCATCAGTGGATGTGCGTCTATAGAAGAGGTTTTCATTTCAAAGATTCCAATCAAATCAACAGACATGCCTTTTCAGTTCAAACGAACACAATTCCCACTGTGAATTTGCTTTGCAATGTCTATTAAAAAGCTCCAGGTGAGAATTTCAAATCTACTGGCTTGCTCTTAATTGAGCCTTGTTTTTCTCATGGTCAACTTTATGTTGGTTGCTTCAATTTTCGTAGTTTCCAAGACTTATTTGTCTTTGTTCCAAGTCAGAAAACAAAGGATGCTGTTCACCC
>NW_026345676.1:0-314 GCF_001194135.2 Octopus bimaculoides | reverse complement strand
ATATATATATATATATATATATACATACATTGAGGATGTAGCTTAATTTCTGCATAGTTTTAAAGGGTTATTTGCATTAATGCAGACATGTAAGTAATTTGTTATTATTAAATATAATTAAATAAATTTTCTTTACATGATTTAAGTTATGAAACAAGTTGTGATATATGAATTTTCCTAAGGTTAAATAAATTTCACCCTACTTTTTCTTTCATCATTTATAACTTTACATATATATATATTAATATACATATATTTAAACATACAGGATTGGCTGTGTGATAAGTAGCTTGCTTACCAACCACATGGTTCTG
>NW_026345675.1:0-362 GCF_001194135.2 Octopus bimaculoides | reverse complement strand
TGTTTGTGTATATGTGCGCATCATACATTACACAAACACCCCCTACACACACACGTACATGCATACAACTCTTGGTTTGTGTGTGTGTGTGTGAATTTTTGCTGCTTCAGAGATGCTAAGGCAGATTGAAGATGTTGATGATGACGGTGATGATGATAATGATTATGTTGATGATGATGATGGTGATGACTATGATGATTATGGTGGCGATGACGATAATGATGATGATGATGATGATGACGACGACGGCGGCGGCGACAATGAATACATCGAGACATGTATTTAAAGAAGGAAAGGTTATTGAGGATTTGGTGCCAGAATGTGTGTGTGTGTGTGTGTGTGTGTGTGTGTGTGTGTGTGTG
>NW_026345674.1:0-218 GCF_001194135.2 Octopus bimaculoides | reverse complement strand
ATATATATATATATATATATATATCATATATGTGTTATATCCAATATGTATATTATAGTATATGTGATACATACATTTACATGCTTACATATACATACATGTATAACCACTCATACACACACACACACTCACACATGACTTAAGCAAGTTTTGTCTGGAAGCTATTTTTATAGTACAATCACACACATACACACACACACAATCACACACATACACAC
>NW_026345673.1:0-202 GCF_001194135.2 Octopus bimaculoides | reverse complement strand
CCATGCTATTTGTTCTTTTCAGCTATCTAATACTTTCCTGATTATTCTGGTCGTACCAAGGAGTCAAACTTTTTGCAACAGTTCTACTGGGCACTCTCTTCTAATTTCCTTTATATTCCTCTTGATGCCTTCTGATATTGTTCCCAACGACCCAACAATATATTATTATTATTATTATTATTATTATTATTATTATTATTAT
>NW_026345672.1:0-220 GCF_001194135.2 Octopus bimaculoides | reverse complement strand
AAGAATGAATGTATGTATCTGTCTGTCTGTCTATTTATATACCTGTCTGTCTGTTAGTTTATCTGTCTGTTAGTTTGTCTGTCTGTTAGTTTGTCTGTCTCTTAGTTTGTCTGTCTGTTAGTTTGTCTGTCTATCTAACTGTCTGTCTGTCTGTCTGTCTGTCTATCTAACTGTCTGTCTGTCTATCTATCTATCTAACTGTTTGTCTGTCTGTCTGTCT
>NW_026345671.1:0-366 GCF_001194135.2 Octopus bimaculoides | reverse complement strand
CTGTAGCTCATCAGCGGAATCGCTAATTAATGAATAATTATGTAGTTGCACATACGTACCGAAAACACGTGCACAAGACAGCTACATTTTTATCCATTTAAGCATTCGAACTAAGTGCGCGAGCGTAAATATATAGTCCATCTGTAAATAAAAAAATTTAAAACCTTGTCCTATACAGCCTCAAAATTAAATATTACTATCGTAAATATGAGGGTAATAAATTGAAATAATTTATTGTCAGTGGTTAGGTGCATAAATAAAAGTCATAACATATTTTTTAAAATATAAGAGTGTATAAAATATAATTTTACAAGGAGGAAACCATTGACAGGACAGGGCTCCTTACATGTTAAAAAGGCCATATAT
>NW_026345670.1:0-398 GCF_001194135.2 Octopus bimaculoides | reverse complement strand
GATAGATAGATAGATAGATAGATAGATAGATAGATAGACATATAAATATAAATATAGATATATTCGTGTATTTACATGCAGGTAAATGGTCATTTTCTTTCTATCAACCAATGCTTTAAAAAAAATTTTTTTAATTAATTTACGGACTACATTCATCGAGAGTCCTCGATCTACGAAACGACTCTGTATAAATTCCTGCAGGATTTGGCTGGTATTTCGAGCAGGTGTAATGTCGGCGTTCCTTTCTATATATAAACGCTTTAACCGGACGAGGACAATTACATAACGTCGTAGCGTGTTTCGACATTTCTCAAATTCATTAAGGTTTTTACTAATGAATGTGAGAAATGTTATAGCTTAACTTATTAATGAATCTTAGTTCCTGTCTACCACGGCAA
>NW_026345669.1:0-2268 GCF_001194135.2 Octopus bimaculoides | reverse complement strand
ATGTATTTAAGAAATATTTTATAAGCACATTTCCAAATGTATCTTTATTTAAATTTTTTAAATTATATGTTTGATACATATATTTTTATTTTATATGGAATTTATAATAATATCATATCTAAGATTTCTTAAATTATACCAATATAACTTATATCTTAATTTATAAAATAATCTTTATTTGTTTATTGTATTTCGTTTTGACTTATCTTTTCTTTTTATATCATTTTGTAAAGAAATATCTTATGAAATTGTTTAAAAAAACTGTTATGGTTTTCATATTTTATATTATAAAATTTATGTATTTATAAACCATTCTTATACATTTGTGTAGCTTCTATATCTTATAAAGTGTTTATAATTTCTCTTCCTAAAACTCACTGTATAAGACAATACTATATTTTAGATTTATAATTACACATTATATTTTATAAATTTTTCATATCTATATTTGATATTTTTGTACATTTGTATATCCTTTCATAAACTTTACTACCGTTCGTAATTTATAAATTTTATTTTATAAGGTCTTTTTACATAATTTACTGGATATGGGAATCCTTATTTCAGTATATTTTTTAATCATGCAATATTCATTAAATGTTTACATACCCAAATCGGTTTAGGTATTGCTTCAGAATGTACTCTTTTATATATTTAGTATACCTCTAATTCAATTACCTCTTATATTCGATACCATATTTCACATTATCTTATACTTATCCACCCCTAATGAAAAAAATAGTTCTTTTTATTGCCTTAATATATATTCTTTTTATTGCTTTAAAATATACTATGTACTTCTACCCATATGATAATATAATTCCGTTATACATTCATTTCAGAATGTCTTTAACATGACCTTCAAAGCAATAGGCTTAAAACATTTCTAATAATTTTTGTTATATATTAAGGCATCCCATTATTAGGTTTTAAGTTTAATTTTTATCCTTATTCTATATATTGATTTATTTTTTCTCAATTTAATATTATAGATTTGCTAAGTTTTAAATTACTACCTCCCGTTTCATTCAATTTTCATTTCCACCCCTAAAGTTTATATTACCTAGTTCTTTTGATTTTTTATTATATTCCCCTTTATTTGATAATCTAAATAAGTATTGCCCACCCTTCTTTCTTTCAGTTACCATTCCTTCTCCATCAGACATTCTCTTAATCCCAACCTTGCATCCTACCCCTTTATGTAGATAAAGTTGGATATATGGTCCCAGTACATTGGGAGTCTAGTGAATTAACTCACTCTGCCACAAATATAACAAAAGGAAACAATGTAAATATTCTAGTTTTCCTTATTGATATAAATTTGTTTTAAAAAATGGTTTATTCTTTATGTTTGAAGTCTATGCAGTCATCTGACGACAACAGTTTATTTTAAATTGATGCAATTTTTTCATTAATAAGTTAAAAGGAGCCGCTTTAAACTTCCGTAATGAATTGACACCTGTACATCATTGTTACTTATTTATATTCTGTTCACCTAACTTGGAATCTACACTTCGGAAATACAATAGAAGGCAGCTTTATAAAATGTACATGTCTGAATTACCAAGAGCGGGTATCTTCACTTAGCTGGGTTGCGTTGTCTACACATATGACAGGAATATTGGGTACGAATACTCCTACACAAAGTCTTGATATTCAGTATTGAAATATTATTGTTCAGGTGTGCATATTATACCGAACCAGCAAGGTTCCTCAGTTTATGTACCTAATTATACTGAATCTTAATAATATATGTGTTTGTGTGTGCGTGTGTTTATATATATATATACGTTTTTTTCATGTCCTGTACTCATATATGCAAGTATATATGCATATATATGTAGGTATGTACATATATGTATGAAGATATGCTTGTATTTATATATTATTTATATTATTATATGATCGAACGCCACGCATCCTTTTCCAAGTAAGTTTTATCTTAATAATTACGATGCGCACTCTTCTACTATCCCCTCTCTGACTATCACTCTCCCTCTCTGGTTCTTCATCCTTTCTGTTTTTCTCTCCCACCCTTTCCCTATTCTTCTCTCCTTTTCACCGTTCCCTCTCTCTCTCACTCTGCCTCCTTGACTCTCTTGTCGCTGACATGTGACGAAAGGGGATTTCTCTCTCTGTCCACTGCCTTCCTAAAGAAAAGACGTGCCTTTTCTTGTCTCCTCTCATGGCTCGTCTTCCTAGCGTTCATAATAATTTTCCTATCGTCTTGGCTCAACAACCCTCACCGTTTGTTTTTACTGTCTTGTT
>NW_026345668.1:0-376 GCF_001194135.2 Octopus bimaculoides | reverse complement strand
ATAGCTGTTGTTCGTTAGCCTTAACCCTTTGCAGGTTATAGTCCACATGCGATTTCTGCAAGGACCTTGTCCTGTCTCCACTTTTAGCGGCTTTTCTCTAGTTCCTTAAAGATTTCGGTCAAAATGTGGTTCACATTGATTGTAGGAACGAGTGGGATTCTTCTTTTTATGCCCCGTTAAGGTTATTTAGGATTGGCAAACGGTCACCGACAGCACAAAAGAAGAAGGACAATCTTCCCTGGTCAGTGCACCAGAGTTCCTTCCAAGACAGTGGGTGGTTGGGTTCCTGATCCCATTGTATCCGTTGTCCCTGGTGGGTAAGCCCCGCGGACTTCACCTGGCGATTATCGTTTGGATTTTTTTTTGTTTTTTTTTT
>NW_026345667.1:0-304 GCF_001194135.2 Octopus bimaculoides | reverse complement strand
CATCAGCTACCCCCGTTTTAACACCGGCGTTTCGAAGAGCTGGGCAGCACACATCATTAAAACGGCTCTTCCCATGGACTGCAAATTAAATTTGTATACACAAATTAAATCTTGCCATGGCGGAATGTAGTGGCGGACAAAAAACAAGACAGGAAAACAAACAGAAAAGGCTTTACGGCCAGACAAGAAAAATTATGTGTGTATGAATGCTGTGAGACACGAACTTGAAAGGGACGAAGTAGTTCGCGTGTTTCCTTGGCGATAGCCAAGGAAGAAAAGGATTATTGACCGGAAGCATGTGACC
>NW_026345666.1:0-265 GCF_001194135.2 Octopus bimaculoides | reverse complement strand
GTAGTTGAGAGGTGGTGGGGTGTTAAAGAAGTGTTTTGTGAAGCCATTTGGTCAGAAATCTAATGACCAGATGTTTTTCAAAATTCCTTCTGTTAATAAATTTCTATGTTTTAGGTGAGTGTCTGGGGTGGTGATGTTAATGAGGTGTAAGATATATCTTTTCATAAAAATATTTGTTGATAGAAGTGTTTTATATTTATATATATATATAGGCACAGGAGTGACTGTGTGGTAAGTAGCTTCCTTACCAACCACATGGTTCCGG
>NW_026345665.1:0-211 GCF_001194135.2 Octopus bimaculoides | reverse complement strand
GTGTGTGTCTTTGTGTGTGCATTTGTGTGTGTGTATATGTGTGAGTATGCATCTATCTATCTACTTGTGTGTGTGTCTGTGTGTGTATCTATTTATCTATGTGTGCATGCATGCATGTCTGTCTGTGTGTATCTATCTATTTGTGTGTGTATCTATCTATCTGTGTGTGTGTATGTTTGAGTGTGTGTCTCTGTGTGTGTATAAGTGTATG
>NW_026345664.1:0-3074 GCF_001194135.2 Octopus bimaculoides | reverse complement strand
GAAATAGTCGACGGATTTTTAGCAATGAAATTTAAACTAAAAATCCTTTATTCGTTTTTTTTTAGATTTTTTGCTAATTATTTTATGTCTCCAAATGTCTGTGTTTTCTTTGTCCTCTCTTTCTCTGCCACTTGCGGGCGATAAAAAAAACCAGTCTTGTATACGCCTTCTTTCTTTCTTTTCATTCTGACGAGGCGGCCTATAGGAAATGGCCATAGATGATGCGTTTAGTTTAATCACGAATGATTTTGTTCTGTGTGTACGTAATTTCTGGTTCGATATTTTTTACTACCTTTTAGTGTAAGTAAAACCAGAAATAACTTTTTCGTCGATTTACCTTTATTTATTTACCTGCTTTCTCAACTTTTTCAGCGTGACATTTTTTTAATATTTTACGCATTTATAAATTTCTAGTCGTTTTTTGATGGGACGTTCCTATACGTGTTTTTTGTCGCATGTATGTATGTATGTATGTATGTATGTATGTATATATATATATATATATATATATATATATATATATATATATTTTACCTTTGGTGGTTTTCTGTATTTGTATGTCTTATATATTTTGATTGATATATTATAAAAGCCATAGTAATATTTATTTATATACGATGTAGGTTGGAGGTTTGATACCGTACATAAAGCCGTTAACACATTTTAATGTTGGTTTTATGACCAATGTTTAATTATCCTTGCTTCATTTATGTATATCATGTTCATGTCTTTGCAAGCATCTTCTATGCATCCTATGCTTAGATTTCTAGTTCTACAGTTAATGCTAGGGTTAATCCTACATACCATGCAATTATCATTGGTACATATGGTATTCTCAAAGGGGGTACGTCCTACTTAGTTGTGATCTGATGGAGTTCCCTGGTTTTTGAACAATGTTAATGTTGAGTTTGGTCTCCTTCAGAGCTTTCCCAAATTTACTGGCTCGTTCTTCATTTTTGCAGTCCTATTAACTCTTTGTCTCTTTTGAAAGAAACAATGGTTATTTCTTGACGTATTATATATACATATATATATAGATAGATAGATGGATAGATACATAGATAGATATTGTTTGTGCGTGTTAAATATTTTCTGATAACAAAGGCAAGGTTGCGTGAAATTTATAAAGGTCCTATAAATTCCACACCGCCTTGGCATAGTTACCTCATTTTATTTAACATATACATGATCACACAGGACGGCGAGCTGGCAGAATGGTTAGCATGCCAGGCGAAATGCTTAGTGGTATTTCGTCTGCCGTTACGTTCTGGGTTCAAATTCCGCCGAGGTCGGCTTTGCCTTTCATCCTTTCGGGGTTGATTAAATAAATACCAGTTACGCACTGGAGTTGATGTAATCGACTTAATCTCCTTGTTTGTCCCCTCTATGTTTAGCCCCCTGTGGGCAATAAAAAAATAAATGCTTAACGGTATTTCGTCCGCCGTTAAGCTCTAAGTTCAAATTCCGCCGACGTCGACTTCGCCTTTCGTCCTTTCCGGGTGGAGCAAATAAGTACCAGTTACGTACTAGGGGTCGATCTAATCGACTTCTCCACTCCCTCAAGATTTCGGGCCTTGTGCCTAGAGTGTAGAAAATATTCTTAGGTGAGCTGGCAGAATCGTTAGCACGCCGGGCGAAATGCTTCGTGGTATAACGGCTCTGTGAATTATTGTGAATACTGTTTCGGTGAATAATTGTGATTTTTGTGGAATTATTACGGTTGTATTTCACGTGAGCTGCTGCATTTTTCCCAGCTATGCCAAGTGGTAGTGTCTCCAGTATGGAGAGCTACGCCAAGGCCACTGCGGTGAGGAAGCCAGTGCCGCTGGAAACCAAGTTAATCAAGTTGGATATGGAAGAGGTGACCAGAAGCAAGAATTTGGTAGAAGTTGAGGGAGACTCGTACAAATCGTGTCCCCCAAAAGAGACTAAAGAAAATAAGATTCTGAGGACAGTAGTGTATCGTACACAGGCTGTCGAAACCGGTAAAATTGAAATGGTGACGGAAGAAGAAATCGAGGAGTGCCTGGGTGAAATTGTCAATGAAGCCACGTACATCAACAGCGGAAGAAGGTTCGGTACAGTTGAGGTGAGGTTCGCCACTATAGAAGAGGCAACCAAGCATGCAACCAACATATTAAGAAGGGAGAAAATATCATTGCTACCAAGCTATAGAGGAAGAAGGGTAAAAATTAGAATTCCCAGAGTTACACCAGATATTAAACCAGAGTGGTTGGTTGCAACAGTGCTGGCTGCAACCAAGGAGGAGCCGGAATTGGGACCAGTGGTGAAAACAAAAGTGTGCAAATGGTGGGGATCTGGACTCAAAATGTGGCTTTTTGCCACATTCGAGGACATAGAAAGAATTCCCTACCAGATAGAAGTGGAGAACGAGAAAACGTTAAATGTCGTAGTCGAGGGAAGAAAACCAAATTGTTATATATGCGGATAGAGAGGTCATATGAAGACCAAATGCCCCCTATATGAGTTCACACAGCCACAGCAAGAGAAAGCACAAGCAGAGGAGGAAAAAATTGTAGACCACACTGAGGAAATAAAAAGAGACAGAAGTGTGAAACAGAGAAAACAAAGAAGAACGAAAATGGATCTACTAACCCTAAAAAGCGAAAGAATAATAAGTCAAACGAACGGTCAACAAAAAACAAAAGTGAGATAAAAAAGCCAGAAACTAATAATGTACAAGAAGCGGAGGATAGAACGGATAAAGATGTGAAATACAAGGGGGTTTTGATAAAGTACGAGAGTTGCGAGCAGATGGAGAGAAAAGTCGAGAGGTTAAAATAAATAATAAGAGTGAAAATGCCAGAGAAATGTGCTGAAAAATGCATTTTGATACGTGAGGAAAGATGCTTCGAGTGCATAAAAGAACTTGGTGAAAATTTAATAACGAAACGGATATGGTTGGTGGAGACACCACCCCCTAGAACTGATTATTTGCAGTTGTTAAGGATGGACGTAACAATGATTAATGGAAGAAAGGTAACGCGAGTGTTTGGATTTTGGGAGTTACAAAACCGTTAAAATGTTTACATTACGTTGAACGTAAAAGTGAA
>NW_026345663.1:0-413 GCF_001194135.2 Octopus bimaculoides | reverse complement strand
GAAGGTCATCAGCGGAAGAAAAAGAGAAAACCGTAAAAGGCATAGATCGGTTATATGCAGCTCAGTACATCCAGAAAATTTCCTGAAAAGGTACGAATGCAATCGAAATATCGATAAATGTTTTACGTCTTCTCATCTGTAAAATAATTTATAAGTATGCTTAAATCAATAGCCGATATATTTAATATGTGTAACCAATATTTATTTTTGGCCGTCTTTCCATCACAACTATTTAATTATTTCCTTATATTACCGCTGTAACGATGAATTAATTTTCATATCTGTTGAGCTCATTGCTAAAACGCTTTACGCAAAAAGCACTTTCGTTATGCTGGTGAAATGCATGTTTTTGTGATGTATAAACACGCACATACTTGAAGATATATGCTCACAGTGCAAGCATGTGTATATAC
>NW_026345662.1:0-486 GCF_001194135.2 Octopus bimaculoides | reverse complement strand
GTTATTTTTCTTCTGTAAACATTTATTATTTCTACCTGAAAGATAACTGCTTTTGTTTTATTGAGCAAACTTGGCAAGGATTCTGCTTTCTATCTTCATTCTTTTGATTACATATGGAAAAGAAAAGATAAGAATCACGGTGGCAGTGTTTGGTTAGTTATTGAGGATTGGTATCTTATAATTAGTTATAAGACCTTTCAAGGCACCGATATATACTCCTCCCTCTTCTCCTCATCATCATCACCGTTGTTGTTGTTGTTGTTGTTTTAATCCTTTAGCATTTACACTGGCCATATCTGGCGCAAATATTTTACCTGCTTTATGTTCAAACTGGCTAGGTCAGGCCTTTCACACCTATCCAACAATGTCATTCTATTAATAAACAGTCTCATCATCAAAATCTTAAAGCTACGAGACAATGCTTGATAAATTTAATGTTACCAGTGTCGCCTTCTAGCACTTGTGCTGGTGGCACGTTAGAAAATC
>NW_026345661.1:0-231 GCF_001194135.2 Octopus bimaculoides | reverse complement strand
CACTCCAATGATAACAACGGCAACTTCAACTGCTCTAATTTCAACTCCGCCATTTTTTCATCGTCCTGCCAGCCCACGTAAGTGCAGTCTTGCTTTGCCCGCCTTACTAACGCACCATGACATTCTTTTTTTTTCTACCAAGGTCCGTCGCCCAAACACCACTTCATATCCACTTTTTCCACTTTTTTTATGTCTTCGTTTCTCTCTTCGCGTCGTTCTCTGACCGGGTGA
>NW_026345660.1:2668-4254 GCF_001194135.2 Octopus bimaculoides | reverse complement strand
GTAGTAGTAGTAGTAATAGTAGTAGTAATAGTAGTAGTAGTGGTGGTAGTGGTAGTAGTTATGGTAGTTCTGCAAAGATGGTGGTGGTGGTAGTGGTTGTGGTTGTAGTAGAGGTGGTGGTGGTTATGGTAGAAGTTCTGCAAAGATGATGGTAGTGGTGGTGGTGTTGATGAGGCAGAAGAGGAGGACAATAGTGATGATGACGACAACAATGATGATGATGGTGATGGTGGCAAAGATTGTGTTGGTAGTGGTGTTGGTGGTGGTGACGAGCAGGTGGTGCTTGGCAGTGGTGGTGGTGGTGGTAACAGTGGAATTATGGCAGTGATTGTGTGTGTGTGTGTGTGTGTGTGTGTATGGCACCTGGGATGATGAGGATGATGAAGAGTGGTAGGAGAAGGAAGAGGATGGTGTGGATGATGATGATGATGATGATGAGGATGTTCATGATGATAGTGATGGTGATGATGATGATCATGGTGACCATAATGATGGCTAAGGGGGCAGTGGCAGAAGTGATGGTGTTTGTTCCCCATCACCATTTTACAACTGGTGCTGGTTTGTTTACATCCCTGTAACCTAGCAGTTCGGCAAGAGAGATCGATAGAATAAGAATTGGCTTAAAAAAAAATAAGCACTTGAGACTATCCATTCGACTAAAAATTCTTCAAGGCGGTGCCCCAGTATGGCCACACTCTAATGACTGAGACAAGTAAATGATGAAGGATTATCAAACTGGTTTTTGGAACCCAGATTAACATGAAATTTTAATGAAAAATCTTAATTTAGATTTCTTTAAAACAGGAAGATGATATGGTCAAAGCAGAGGTGATCTGAAGCGAGTCAGTACCAGAAGGGTGAATGACCCCTTTCCCATGCTTGCATGGAGACAAAAAGAAAAAAAGAGGGATAAACATCCTTTCTAAACCATATAGACTAGTTGGACCAATTTCTCAGATTCTCTGGCATATCTTATACTCTTACCGCCTGGATAGGATGCTGCTCCCTTGCAGAATTACTCTCTTCTGCCGGCTGAGTGGACTGGGCAGACATGAAATGAAATGTTTTGCTCAAGAACACAATACACATCCCAGTCTGGGAAATGAAACTACAATCTCACGATCATTAATCTAACACCCTAACCACTAAGCCGCGTGTCTCTTTATCATCATCAATTTAACATCCTCTCTTTCCATGCTTACATGGATAAAAAAATAGGATACAGCTCCTTCTCAAGTCATATAGGACTCGTAGGACCAGTTTTTTTTCCTGGATTCTCTGGTGTATCTACTCCCCTCTAGATGGGACACCAGTCTGATGTAGGATAACTCAATTTTTGCCAGCTTAGTGAACTGGAGCAACGTGAAATGAAGTGTTTTGCTCAAGGATACAATGCATCAGCTGGTCCAGGAGTTAGAAACCACAATCTTATGATCGTTAATCTAACTCCCTAACCTTCAGTCAGGTGGGCCTGGCATCGATCACATTTGGATAGTGCTTTTTACATGCTACCGGCATGGGAGCCAGTTAGAGAGTACTAGGATCAGCCAAATATATATATATGTATATACATATATATATATATA
>NW_026345660.1:0-1088 GCF_001194135.2 Octopus bimaculoides | reverse complement strand
TTTAGTTTTATTTTTGTATGAATATCTGTATTATTTTTTCTTCTTAGTATTTTATATTCCTATTTTATTTTATATTATTATTTCATTTTTGTTATGTTATTTTATTGTATTGTTTTTAACCACCAACTTAACACTACACACTGAATTGTGGCAAGGTATGGACGGATTCCGGAGTACCGAGAAAATTATGTATAAATATATCAAATTAAGAATTCTACGAGGTATAGTACAATGCAAAATACCAAACGGAACGTCACCTCTTATATCTCATCTTTCTTCCTCCTTTAACGCCTATGTGATATAATTCTTGGGAGAGAATACATTTGCGGCTGAAGATAGCTTTATACGGTCAATTATACAATTGATGTAACAGCTATAAAGCTTGAAACACGTCTACCGCAGAATCCTTTGTGTTTTTGTTTTTATTTTTGCATTTACAATTTATATATATGTGTATATATGTATTACATTGTGCTCGAGAAGAAGACCCATCAAGCCAAGTAAAACCGCAGTCATGGCAGATACTGGTGTCACACAAATGTCACCTGTGACGGTGGCACGTAAAAAACACCCACTACACTCTTGAAGTGGTTGGCATTAGGAAGGGCATCCAGCTGTGAGAAGCAATGTGAAATCTGATGCAGCCCTCCAGCGTGCCAGCCCTGGTCAAACTGTCCAACCCATACCAGCATGGACAACGGATGTTAAATGATGATCATGGTGGTGATGATATGTGTGTAAGGGCATGTGGCCTAATGGATAGGGTATTGCGCTCATGATCTCAAGATCACGGTTTCGGTTCCTGGACTAAGCACTGCATTGTGCTTTCGAGCAAAACACTTCATCTGTCATTGCTCTGCGACTACTTCGACATCTGACATATGGCACACTTGTGCCCCCTGTTCAGGCAAAGTTGATTTATTGTTTTCTCTGTAGCTTGTCATGTTTTTCTTTATTTTTTTCACTTGTTCTTTGTGTATTTAAGACATTTGTTTTCGTACTTCATGTTATTTACACAATTTGTGGCGTCCTGTACTCATATATATATATATAGCGTTCATACACACATAATTTTTCTCGTCTGGCCG
>NW_026345659.1:0-297 GCF_001194135.2 Octopus bimaculoides | reverse complement strand
TATATATATATATATATATATATATATATATATATGGGTGTGTGTGTGTGCGTGTGTGTTTTCCCTTTACTGTTATTGTATTCGCTATAGCTGTTTTCTTTAAATATATGCTTAGTATACGAATGTGTATATATTTATATGGATATGTTTGTGTGTGTTAGTTTGTGTATGTATATATGTAAGAATACATAAAGACAAACGCAGAAACGTGCACACATACATATACACACACAAACACACTCACACAAATGTATTGAAAGAGAGAAGACAGACAGACGGACACTGTCACCCATAAAA
>NW_026345658.1:0-655 GCF_001194135.2 Octopus bimaculoides | reverse complement strand
ATGTATGTATGTATGTATGTATGTATGTATGTTGTGGTTGTGGTTGCTGTTGCTGCTGTTGACGATAGCAATGCTGAAATGACTGTTTTCTCCCATTCAGTATAGGTTATTAGTATTTTGACTTACAATTAAAATAGCGTTCTCCTTTTTCTTTTTCTTTTTTCTTTTTTTCTGGGTGAGAAGTGTCATTTTATACATTTTAGCTTTCGTTTATTGAAATAAGGGCCGAGACATTCTGTGTATTTTGGGAGCTTGTTTGTTCTTTTTTTTTTTCCTTCTTTTTTTTTTTGTTGCTCCTTGCTTCTTATTTTGTCGGATACATCACGACAAAATAGAAAAAGCTGGAAAGGCCAGTCATTTTATGGATCACGGATTAAGCTATCTCATTTTCCCGAGTCACTTATTAGGCCATTAGGCCACAACGACTCGCAGCAGTGGCGTGCGGATGAGGAGGACAGTACAAGAATGAAAAACAAAGCCCAATGTATGTTTATTTACATCGATTGAAGGACAAGATAATAAAATTACAACAAAAATGAAATAGAGACTAATAGAACCTCAAAAACAAAATGCCCTCAAAAGTAAGAAACAATCGCCTTAAAATGATTTAGGGTTCCAACTTACTTCCTCCCCCTTCAGTATGTGTGTGTGTGTG
>NW_026345657.1:0-200 GCF_001194135.2 Octopus bimaculoides | reverse complement strand
GTATATATGTATAAGTAAGGTTATATGTGCATATATGTATCTAAGACGTTTTATCCATTCACCGTTAGACGATGGTGAGAGGGACAAACGCGCGCACACACACATATATATGTGTGTGTGTCTATATATATGTATATGCATATGCATGTTTATGTGTGTGTATACAACCTTCAACAAAGTAACAGTCATGTATACAACTT
>NW_026345656.1:60254-62158 GCF_001194135.2 Octopus bimaculoides | reverse complement strand
TGGTGGTGGTGGTGTGATGATGATGACGATGATGACGGAGCTGGTTTCGGTTGTGCTGATAGGAAAAATTTTAGTTGATGGAGTTAGCAATAGTAGTAGTAGCAATAGTGGTGGTGGTAGTAGCAGTAGTAGTAGTAGTAGTAGAGGTGGTGGTGGTGGTGGTAATATTACTAGTTGTAGTAACAGCAGTGGTAGTATAACTAGTAGCAACAGTAGTAGTAGTGGTGGTAGTATTACTATTGTAGTATCATTACGACAGTGGTAATAGCAGTAGTAGTAGTGGTGGTGGTGGTATTACTAGTTGTAACAGCAGCACAGTAGTAGTAGTAGTAGTAGTGGTGGTGGTGGTAGTAATAATAGTAATATTTATGACACTAGTAGTGTTAGTAGAAACTTTAAAATAGTAGTAGTAGTAGTAGCAGACGTTTTTAGAATACTAATAGTGGTGGTGGTATTATTATTATTATTATTATTATTATTATTATTATTATTATTATTATTATTTTAGACGTTGCACAGTATCCATTATCGTGATGTTGTGTTGATTGGAGATATTGTGTCCACCGATGGGGTTTGAGACATTTTGTACGTCTCTTCGTTCTGAGCTGCCTTTCATCCTTCTGGGGTCGATAGATTAAGTACCAGTTGAGTATTGGGGTCGATGTAATCGACTGGTCTCCTCCCCAAAAATTCCAGTCCTTGTGCCTTTAGTAGAAACGATTATCATTATTATTATTGTTATTATTTATTATTATTATTATTATTATTATTATTATTATTATTATTATTATTAAGCTGGCAGAATCGTTAGCGTGCTGGGCAAAATGCTTAGCGGTACTTCACCCGTTGCTACGTTCTGAGTTCGAATTCCGCGTGCCAACGATTCTGCCAGCTCGCCGCCTTAATAATAATAATAATAATAATAATAATAATAATAATAATAATAATAATAATAATAATAATAATAATAATAATAATAATAATAATAATAATAATAATAATGATAACGAACCTTTGAACGAAAGGCATAAGAACTGAAATTTTTGGAGAGGGGAAAAACCTGATTAAATCGACCTCAGTGCGTAACTGGTACTTAATTTATCGACCCCGAAAGGATGAAAGGCAAAATCGACCTCGGCGGAATTTGAACTCAGAACGTACAAGCGGACGAAAATGCCGCTAAGCATTTTTCCAGCTCACCACCTTAACAACAACATCAACAACAACAACACGACATGGTATGAGTTGCCATTTCTCTTACGTCTTAGCCGCGTTTTGGTTTCCTCCATCAGATTCTACGGTGGTTTAAAAGTTAAAGATATTCCCTGAACTATGGTGGCAATTTGTCTGAAGAAAAGACTATTTAGAGAAAGGTGGAAGGAGTATGAGTGATGGGGAGAGGTAAAAGAGAAGGCGGAAGACAGGACACATCGAGAATGTTGGTGAAAGATTTAGAGAGAGAAAGATAGACGCAAAGAAGCAAAGATAAAAAAAAGAGCGAAATAGTACCACATGAGTATGTGCGTATAATATATATATATATATAGATGGGGGAGTCTTTAAATGTGTATATGTCTACATATATATACCACCGAGAAAAAAGAAAGACGTTTACTGGTGGAGAAAGAATGTGTTACTGTACTTGTGATTATATGAGTATATATACATATATATATATATATATATATATATGTATATATATGTATATACACACACGCACAGTTATGTAAACCCACTTTACGAATTCGATAAAATAATCAATCACACACAAACACGCATACGCATGCGCACAAACCCAATATGTCTGCGCTTGCTGGTTGCTGTACACATCGGTATGTTTATCTGTATCACTGAGTGTTTAGATAGACATAAACACAGCTATATATATATATATATATATATAT
>NW_026345656.1:58169-59192 GCF_001194135.2 Octopus bimaculoides | reverse complement strand
TAGTAAATGGATATATATATATATGTGTGTGTGTGTGTGTATGTGTTTATATCTGTAATACTGTATATAAAAATATATATATATATGCGTATATATATATATATACATACATTTATATATATATATATACATATATATATATATATATATATGTATTTATTTATTTATTTGTTTATGTAATAACATACACGCATACATAGACATACGTAGATACACCTGCATAAAAACATGGACATACACACACGTACATACACGCACAAAAGATCTCTTTCGGAAACACCTGAGAGAAAATGTATACAAAGTATAACATGCATCCATACACACATATATTCGTGTATATGAATGTGTATATATATATATGTATGTATGTATAAAGTGTATGTGTTCATGTATTGTTTATGTTTTGTCCATTTATGTCCCGCCACTTAGCTGTTCGATAAATGGATATGGATATTGTAAGTACTAGAGTGAAATAGATACTTGGGAGGCTATCTACATCTTTGTCTATCTATCTATCTATCTATCTGTTTATCTAACTATCTACCTATCTCTTCATCAATCTATCTATCTCTATCTCTCTCTCTCTCTCTCTCTCTCTCTCTCTCTCTCTCTATGTATCTTTCCCTTCATCTATCCATCTATATTTTTCTCTTTATGTGTATATATGTATATGTTTACGCATGTATCTATCCTCCATTTTCATTCTTTCCACCGCCACCACCACGAACGAGAACCCATCTCATATCCGAGCTCCTCCAATCCTTTCCTCTATCAACCCCCCCCCCCATATACTCCACCACTACCACCACCGCCATACAATTTCCACTCAACTCAACTCCACGCCAACGTTTTGATCTGTCAAACCGGATTTCGTCTTTCAATATTCGCCTTGCATGATGTCAAAAAGGTTTTTGCAGTTTATACCATTTCGCCTTTCAGCGTGTTAGGTCAGCTGGCTTGACCATGGCCAAACAAAGTCATAGAGAAGTTACCGATGGTCTTCTTCTATCATTTCGTTCCATT
>NW_026345656.1:56763-57758 GCF_001194135.2 Octopus bimaculoides | reverse complement strand
CATACATATGTACATAGATAAGAGAGTAGGGTGTGATTTAAGGGAGATTTGGCTGCTATTTCTAGCAGGTCCAGCTACCATGTAGAGGCCTCCCTCATTGGCTCATACTTACATATATTCATAGATAAGAGAGTAGGGTGTGATTTGAGGGAGATTTGGTTGCTATTTCCAGCAGGTCTGGCTACCATGTAGAGGTCTCCCTCATTGGCTCATACATACATATATACATAGATAAGAGTGTAGGGTGTGGTTTGAGGGAGATTTGGCTGCTATTTCTAGCAGGTCCAGCTCCCACATTGCCACTAGTTTCCAAACGTCTAATTATTCTTCACTATAGCCACGGTTGTGGTCGAAATTATAGTTTTTCCCCGAGTTCGTGGTTGTGCGTGTGGTTTGAGGTTAGCGAAGTTGCGGCTGTAGTAGTTGTTGTTGTAGTACAGGTTGTGGTCAAGAGGTGGCGCGTTCGTGACGAATTGGTTGCTGGTGTATATCTTATGTTGATTGACTAGTTCCGTTGGTATCTGCGGTTAGTCAAAGACTTAGTAGCCATCACGAAAGATGGTCGTAGTGGTGATGGTGGTGGTGGTCGTCGTCGTCGACTGTGGTGTAGTGGTTGTGGTGGTTGCTGTAGCGCTGTTGTAGGTATGTAGTGGTTTTAAAGGCAGTGGTAGTTTTGGCTGTGTTGGTGGTGGTGTTAGTCCTCCCAACATCGCTTGACAACCGATGCTGGTGTGTTTACGTCCCCGTAACTTAGCGGTTCGGCAAAAGAGACCGATAGAATAAGTACCAAGCTTACAAAGAATAAGTCCCGGGATCGATTTGCTCGACTAAAGGCGGTGCTCCAGCATGGCCACAGTCAAATGACTGAAACAAGTAAAAGAGTAAAGAGAGTATATATATTCTAATAGATAGATAGATAGATAGATAGATAGATAGATGGATAATAATTTGAAGAGAGAACGTTGAAGTGCGGCCCGGCCAACCCATAGCCTACT
>NW_026345656.1:54346-55216 GCF_001194135.2 Octopus bimaculoides | reverse complement strand
TCTCTCCCCCATGCCCCTATCTCCCACATGCTAAACTCGCCCGCACTATCTGCTACCTATCCGCCAGTAAATTCGAACCTGCACGCCATCCAACACTGCATGCAAAACCGTGATAGCTTGACATGTGCATGTGTACAGGTGCACATGTCTATATGCGCCTGCGTGCATATATATATATATATATATATATATATATATATATATACCTCTCAATGTAAATAACCGACGTAGGAGTGTGTGTGTGTTTGTGTGTATATATGTATGTGTGTAACTGATGTATATATGTGTTTGTGTGTGTATGTGTGTAGAAGTTTATATGCGAGTATTGTCATTTTGTTGTTCGTATTGGCGGTGGCGGCGTCGGGGCAATGACGAAATAACAGTGGTGTAGTAGTAATAGTAGTAGTGGTGGTGGTGGTGGTGGTGGTAGTGGCAGTAGTAGTGGTGGTGGTAGTAGTAATAGTAGTAGTAAAAGCGATGGTATTGTGAATAGTTATGATATTGGTGGTACCGATGGCTTTCTAGTAGCAGCAGCAGCAGCAGTAGTAGTAGTAGTAGTAGTAGTAGTAGTAGTAGCAGTGGAAGTTTTTTATCATCGTCATCATTCTTTGCCATCAACGTCTTTAACGTCATCTTCCTTGTCATCATCACCATCATCATCATCCTCGTAATCACCATCAGCTGCAACAATACCACCACCACCACCACCACCACCGCCACAACGACACTCATCACCACCACCACTGGCACCATCACCACCATCACCATCATCATCATCATAGTACTGCGTACCCCGCTACACACTGCCTGCTTGCACCGTACCCCCTTCACAACCCTTTGCATGTATTTTATTCCAACAAAACCCCCTCC
>NW_026345656.1:51229-52272 GCF_001194135.2 Octopus bimaculoides | reverse complement strand
TGGGCTGGGGAGATGAGGTGAGGGGTGAGGAACGAGTGTCTGAATGTCTGTGTGTCTATGTGTTTATATATGCGTGTTTCTACATGCGTCTGTGTGTGTGAGGGAGAGAGAGAGAGAGAGAGAGAGAGAGAGAGAGAGAGAGAGAATGATACTTTTTCGCTTTGCGCGTATGTGTGTATAAAGAAATTGTTATGAGAATTTTTTTCTTGTGATTCTACGTGTGTGTGTGTGTGTGTGTATTTGTGTATATGTGTGCCCGAGAAGGGGTAATAGCTAGTATGTGTGTTGTGTATCTATGCTTCCGTATATGATGAAGTTGTTACGAGTATTTGCTTGTGATACAATGTATCTGTGTATGTTTGTTTGTGGAACAGTGTATGTGCATTTGTACTTGCTTTTATATGCATGTGCGTGTGTGTGTGTGAGATGTGTGTGTGTGAGATGTGTGTGTGTATGTATTAGCGAAAGATGAAATTGTTGCAAGCTCTTGTTTGCGTTTCAGCGCGTGTGTGTGTGTGTGTGTGTTTTTATGTATATCTGTGTTTTTGTGCGACTGTCTGTCTGAAAACCGGTGTTGGTGTGCTTACGTCCCAGCAACTTACCGGTTCGGTAATAAAAGAATAATAGAATAAGCATTAAGCTTTTAAAATGTTCTGGGGATAGGTACCCACACTTAACACTGACTTTACTATCACCCCCTAAGGCCGCTATCATCACCGTGACCACCACCACTGAGGCCTCCACCATCCCGTTCACCTCCTCCACCACGACAACCACCACCATCATGACTATCACACCACCACCATCACCACTGCCACCACCATCACCACCTCCATCAGCCTCATCGTTATTGAGCCCACCACCACCACCACCACCACCACAAACATCACCACCGTCTACGACAACAACATCAGCAATCATAACAACGCCGCCACCGCCACTACCAAAAACAACAACACCAACGCCTGAGTCATCAGCAACACCACCACCATCGCAACTACCACCACTACTACCACACATGCAATCACCACCTAGACCGCGAC
>NW_026345656.1:50166-51078 GCF_001194135.2 Octopus bimaculoides | reverse complement strand
CCAGCGCCACAACACCACAACTACCACCACCACAACTACCACCGCCAACACTACCAGCATCATCATCATTATCAACCCCACCACTACCACCACTACCACCACCGACAACACCAGCGCCACCAACACAACACAACCAAGAAGAACAGCAACAACACCGCCAACACCGCCATCAACAACAGAAACGACATCAACAACAGAAACGACATCAACAATCCATAACAACGACAACAACAACAACAACAACGAAAAACCAACAATGGCAGCTGAAAGAAGCGGATATTGTAGCGCGAGGCATTGTGGGAACGGAAAATTGAAGCGAGGAATGAGTCTTGAATGAATCTATTTGTGAAGGAATTCAGACAAGTTTTTGTGAAGGAAATTGAATAGTCAAGACTTTGACAGCTTAGAACAAAAGCGCAGAGGGCGCTCTTGTGTATGCGCATGTGTAGATATGTGTAGATATGCGTGTGTATAATGTTAACAGTATGTCGTGTGTTCATGCTTCAGTGTGATGTTTATATGCGAGTCTGCGTTTTGTATGTTTAACTGGCTCTTCGTCGGTTGCGACGACGAGTGTCCCAGCTGATCCTTTGAACTGAACAGCTTTCTGGAGAAATCAGCTTGCAATTAGCGATCTACGTAAATTTCAAAAACTCGTAATTTTCTAAAATACATTTCTTTACTACATATAAATCAAACTAGTTGAGGTGCATTTTCAACCAGACATGTCAGGCTCTTTCAGTTTCCGCTCGGTTGGTCTGCTCACCGCGATTTAGTCGGGTCGGGGCCGAAAATGCCAAACAGTGGGACTGATCTCGGAGCCATGCGCTTGAGAGACACATGAGTGCAGGGAGACATGCACAAACAAACAAATTTAAACAAAAGAACAGAAGCAAACAAAAAGAGACAGAG
>NW_026345656.1:48904-49917 GCF_001194135.2 Octopus bimaculoides | reverse complement strand
CACAAACAAACAAATTTAAACAAAAGAACAGAAGCAAACAAAAAGAGACAGAGGTGGGCAGAGAAAAAGCGAGAGATAAAGAAAGACTGATAAATAGAGAGGGAGATAGCGAGATAGAGGTGAGGGGGAAGAGAGGGAGAGACAAGAACGAAAGTCAGAGAAAATTTACGCTGATCGTGCGATCAACCGCCCGACCTTACCGTTCGCTATTCAGACATGAAGATCCTTCAATGGCCGATTTAATAGTCAAAGCGGTCGTAGAGAGGTTTGAAGCGGGATCACCATAAAAATTTAACCGCGGATTAAAAACAAAAAATGGAGGAGAAATTGAGAAAAGGGAAAAAAAAATTGTAGAATAAAAAAAAAAGGAAGGAAATAAAATGGATGAAATAAAACATCAATGAAGAAAATAATGACTGTGGGAAAGAATGAATAAGAATGAAAGAAATTAATGAATGAATAAATGGAAGAGATTAAAAGGAACACAAGAAGAAGAAAACCATATACGTAAACATGCCGGGAAAATAATCAAAGAAAGAGGCGAACGTAAATGTACATAGACACAAACACATATAAATATATTTGTGGTTGTACACATTGACATATGTATATACATACACACACACACACACACATATATAGAGAGAGAGAAACACGTTCAAATGTAGATATATACATATTGACATATATATATATAAATTCACACACATATATATACACATTCACACACACATATATATACGCACATATTCACATATATATGTACACACATATTCACACACACACACACACACACACACATATATATATATATATATATATGTGTGTGTGTGTGTGAATGTGTATGAGTGTATATATATATATTATATATATATGTCAATGCGTGTGTATATCTATGTGAATATGCTTTCAGGTCTGTAAATATACATGTATGCTTACAACCACACAAACACACACACACATACACGTGCGTATATATATATATATATATATATATATATATATATATATGC
>NW_026345656.1:47361-48707 GCF_001194135.2 Octopus bimaculoides | reverse complement strand
ATCTCATTTGAACAAAAATTTCAGACGAAAAACCAACACCCTTAGTCATACTGATTTACAGCCAGTCAGCCATCCATATATACATAGTACATACATGCAATCCCGCAGACAGATGTGTGTGTGTGTGTGTGTGTGTGTGTGTGTGTGTGTATATATATATATGCACGTCTGCGTGTATCAATATATATGTATATTTATAGAGAGACAGACACCTGCAATACACACACACACACACACACACACATACATATATATATATACACACAAACAATGCATATATCTATATCACTCTCTCTCCCCCCCTCTCTCTCTCTCTCTCTCTCTCTCTCTCTATATATATATATATATATATACACATGCACACACAATGTGCATTTATGTACGTGTACATATATACATACATATGTATACGTAATGCTTATACATATATACACAAACACGCACATATATGTAAATGTCTGTCTGTCTCACGTTCGTATGTATGTATATTCACAAACATGAGTATATATATATTCATGTGTATATATCTACATTTGCAAACACCGAGGGACAAGCCCAGACAGACAAATATATACACAATCGATCAGAAACCAGAAAGTGTACAGAATCACGCAATGCTGTGTTTTATTCTATTTTATTTTTATTCTAGCATTTTATCCAAAATGGCGAATGTGTGTTCGTTTTAGCCTTGACAAATTTTTTTCGAACAAAAATATAAAATAAATAAAAAATAGCTAAAAAAATAATCAAGCGAAAACAAAACAAACAAAAAAAAACGTATCCCAAAACAACACAGTTTTATTTTATCGATATATTTCCTCAAGACAAAAGTACAAATACACAAAAAAAAACAATAATAATAATAATAAAACGACAAGGAAAAAAAAAAAAACACATCGCTTTTGTTTAAGATTTTTCCTCTTCGGACGCAGCTACGGGGGCTAATAAATCGTTGATGTGTAATGTGGTCTGTGAGTTGTAGAAACTGTGGTATGGGAGTGTGTTATAGGTGGTTGAGTATGGTATGAATGCCAGTGCGTATTACGAGAGTGTTTCAAAGTGTGTCGCAAGAGTTGTTGTGGTAGCTGGCACTTTCCGTATTGAGCTAACAGCGACACCATTATCATTATCATTATCATTATTATTATTATTGTTATTATTATTATTATTATTATTAACACCATTACTACTACAATCACCACTATTATTATTATCATTATTATTATTATTATTATTATTATTATTATTATTAACACCATTACTACTACAATCACCACTATTATTATTATTATTATTATTATTATTATTATTATTATTATTATTATTATTATTGTTGTTGTTTTGCG
>NW_026345656.1:45585-47293 GCF_001194135.2 Octopus bimaculoides | reverse complement strand
CATTATCATTATCATTATCATTATTATTATTATTGTTATTATTATTATT
Source organism: Octopus bimaculoides (assembly GCF_001194135.2). Classification (NCBI taxonomy): domain Eukaryota; kingdom Metazoa; phylum Mollusca; class Cephalopoda; order Octopoda; family Octopodidae; genus Octopus; species Octopus bimaculoides. The sequence goes on along the minus strand of NW_026345656.1, from coordinate 47,244 downwards.
ATTATTATTAACACCATTACTACTACAATCACCACTATTATTATTATCATTATTATTATTATTATTATTATTATTATTATTATTAACACCATTACTACTACAATCACCACTATTATTATTATTATTATTATTATTATTATTATTATTATTATTATTATTATTATTGTTGTTGTTTTGCGGCCAATAAAGATTGTCTTTATGACTGTCATTATCTTCGTCATCATAACCATCACAATCGTTCGTTCGTAATTATTATCATCATCATTAAAATAATTAGTATTGCCATTATTATTATTATTATTATTATTATTATTATTGGGTCGTTTTATGGTCCGATCACCAACGACGCCGGCGCCGTCGTCGCCGCCATAATTTTCTTGAAACTAAACCGTTTTCTTGTCTATCCACACACACACACACACACACACACACACACACACACACACACACACACAGCTATATACATATGCTTCTAAACACACATACATATACGCATACGTACAGTTGTATTTAGTCTGTGTGTATACATGCATGTAAAGTCATCTGACAACACACATCAATATATATATATATATATATATATATACACACACACACACACATATGTACATGTTTATATATATATATATATATTTATAAATGTATTTCAATATATATATATACATTTTCACATGTATGTGTATATATATATACTGTATACATATCTATATATATGCATATATATGTACGTTGCCATACATGTGTATACATGTGAGCCTGTACGTTTGGCGTATTATATATGCATATATATGTAGACATACATACATGTGTATACATGTGAGTCCGTACGTTTGGCGTATTATATATGCATATATATGTACATATACATACATGTGTATACATATGTGAGTCTATACGTTTGGTGTATTATATATATATATATATTGCATTTCAATATATTTTTTATTTTTAAAAATTCTTTTCAAATACCGTTATTTTTCCTTGTCATCCATCTTTATTCTACGTTCTTTGCGTTTTTATTTTCATAGGTTTCCTCATCGTTCTTTTTCCTCTTCTAGTTCTTGGTCTACCTATCACTACACTTATTATTATTATTATTATTATTATTATTATTATTATTATTATTATTATTATTATTACGAATATTACTGTTATTGTTAATAGTATTAACAATAGTAGTAGTATAGCTTCAGTTTCTTTTCCTCTTCTCTGCTTATCCTTCGTCTTGTTATCGTAAAGTCCTCAAGCATATTCTAAACTGTCCTCGTAATGTACACCCCCCCTCCTCTAATGTCCCCATGGCAAATAAGAGAATTCAATTATTATTATTGGGTGAGAGAGCAGTGCATGCCATCAAAGTGACACTGGGGTAAAATATACGAAGCCCAGTATATCCATCATGGCTACCCGTTTGACAAGGGTACACCAGGCACTATTATTATTATTATTATTAGCAGTAGTAGTAGTAGTAGTAGTAGTAGTAGTAGTAGTAGTAGTAATAGAAGTAGTAGCAGTTGTAGTAGTGGTGGTCGTCGTACGTGTTCTGTTTTAAAAATGTATTTGTAGAGTTTTTTCAGGAAATTCTTATCTTTTCACGTATTTTATTTTAATGGTTTTTAATTTTTAAAAATGTAAAAGAAAACACAATTGTATACATAC
>NW_026345656.1:43248-44594 GCF_001194135.2 Octopus bimaculoides | reverse complement strand
ATATATATATACACATACATATATATACATATATACACTTGAGAGTGCGTGTTGTGCTTTTTCTAAAATTCATTCCACGTCCTTAGTATGTTTTTGTTTCGATCTGTTTCTTTCAAGTAAGTCTGATTTGTCCTTCTGACTCTGTCTCTCTCATATATTGTAAGACATCTATCTATCTATCTATCTATCTTTCTATACATACATGCATAACCATATACACGTGTGTGTACGATATATATGTACGTATCTGTATATTATATTTGCACACATACATATATGCATGTATACGCACGTACATATGTGCACACAACGTACGCAAAGGCATAAATACACACACACATGCACAAATGCATACATACATACATACTCACACGCGTGCACACATACACACCCACATGTATATACACATATACACACATATATATATATATATATATCCACACACACACACACACATCCCTGCTACGAGCGATCTAATTCGCCATCTTACTCCTTACAATATGGCTGACAAATTATGTTTTATGTTTTAGAAACGCTCCAGAAAAAAAAATGTCTTCCTTGCTACTTCCTTTAACCTCGTTTCCACCCACCAAAGTCTCCCATTGCGTTCCCTCGTCTCTCTTATGTTAACATTCTTTGAATTCTTCTACCTCTCCCTTCCACTCTTATCGCACTATACCTTTCTCTTTTTCCTTCCTATTCTAGCCCCACCATTTCCTTCGTGCTCTTTTTTCTTTCCCTTTTTCATTCACTCATACATTCTACCTCTCTTTATTCCAGCCTTCAATCATTCCTTTTTCTTTCTTTCCGATTTATCTTTCCTTCTTTCCGTCTGTCGTTCTTTTATTCATTCCGATTTCGTTCGCTCTATATCCTTTTGCCTTCAGTCTTTCATTAATTCCTTCATCGTCGGTTTATCTTTCTATTATCTCATTCCTTCATTCTCCTATATTTCTGAATGTGTATATGTTTACATAATATACGCGTTTGTGTATGCGTGTATGCCTGTAAGTCGTGAGTTTAGAAGTGTCGTTATATACATGACTGCACATGTATGTATATATGTATGAATGTATGTATGTATGTGTATATGCGTGTGTTACTTGGTCTTGTGTGAACTTCAGTTTGAATAAGTAATAGCATTTGCTTATAGATATACATACACATATATATACATGCATTTAAAGAGTAAATAACACATTTTAGATTTCAATATATATATACATACATACATGCATACATAGTCTATCTCTCTATACATACATAATCATCTGAATAAAAATGTACTATATATATATATATATATATATATATATATATATATATATATATATATATATATATAT
>NW_026345656.1:40225-43034 GCF_001194135.2 Octopus bimaculoides | reverse complement strand
CACACACACACACACACACACACACACACACACACACACACACACACACACACACACACACACACACACGTGCTCCCATATAACGCTATGCAATTATTAGCAATTGACGTAATTTTGTCAAAAATCTTCATCTGTCAAAAACATGACACTTTAAAAAAAAATGGCGGCGCTTCACGTTTGTCATTTGTCGTGGTTAATGTTGCTGTTGTCACTACTGCTGCTGCTGACAATGCTGGTATAATTGGTGGTGGTGGCGGTGGTGGTTTCGGGCTGAGTTGTGGTCTGTCTCACCTTCGAGATTCTTCTTGTTCTTGCTTGTTTACCTTTCGTTGTAGCGCTCTTAATGTTTTCGTCGATGTTGCGTTGTGGCGGCCATCTTTTCGTTCGTCATCTCTAGTGTTTTTGCTTTTGTTATTAGTGTTCTTGTTGTTGTTCGGCTACTATTTTATTGCTGTCCTCTTGCATTGCTACTGCTCATCTTGTTGTTGTTACGTTGTGGTAGTCATCATGTCCTCAATTATCTGGTTTTTTTAAATATTTGTTATTGTAATAATGGTTTAATTTTCGATTTGTAGTTGTTGTTGTCGTCCTCATAGTCTCTCTGTGTTTTTATCATCCTATCCACCATCACCACCTCCTCCTCCTCCTCTTCTTCTTCTCTACCATCCTATCCACCATCATCTTTTTCTCCTCCTCCTTCTCCTCTTCTTCTTCTTCCGCCATTTTCTCAGTATTTTTGCTGATTGCCGCCATTAACACCATTACAACGATTGTCATATTTTCATGTAATTATTTTCGACACCACTATTACCGCCACCACACCATCACCACCATCATCATCGTTTTCACGATCATCATCATCATCATCAGCATCATAATTGTCATTTTGTTATCGTTTTGCTAAATATACCGCTATCATGTCTAGCATTTGTTACCGCCATCCTTACCAGTACCCCCATCAACACCACGACCACCACCACCACATTCATCACCACTACCACAACCACCAACACAAGAACCGTCACCATCATCACCAGCACCACCGTTGCCTTCATCATCACAAACCACCACCATCATCATCATTGTTAAGTTCATTGTAGTTTAGAAAATTGTAACTGAAAAGTCTTGCTTAAGAATTCACGCTAGCCAAACTCCGTGGATACTCAGCATTCAATTTGTGTATATATTTCTGTATGTATGTGAGTGTGCGTATGTGAGAGTGCGTATGTGGCATATATATATATATACATATATACATACATATATATATATACATACATATATATATATATATATATATATATATATATATATATATATATATATATATATATATACATGTATACATATATACATACACATATATACATACATATATATATATATAAACACACATATATATACATATATATATATACACATATATATATATACACATATGTATATATATATATATACATATATATATACATATATGCATATATATATATATATATACATATATGCATATACATATATATATATATATGCATATATATATACATATATGCATATACATATATATACATGCATACATACACACACACACACACACACACACACATATATATATATATATATATACTCTTTTACTCTTTTACTTGTTTCACTCTTTTGACTGTGGCCATGCTGGAGCACCGCCTTTTAGTCGAGCAAATCGACCCCAGGACTTATTCTTTAGAAGCCTAGTACTTATTCTATCGATCTCTTTTGCCGAACCGCTAAGTTACGGGGACATAAACACACCAGCATCTGTTGTCAAGCGATGTTGGGGGGACAAACACACACATACATATATATATATATATACATATATACGACTGGCTTCTTTCAGTTTCCGTCTACCAAATCCACTCACAAGGCTTTGGTCGGCCCGAGGCTATAGTAGAAGACACTTGCCCAAGATGCCGCGCAGTGGGACTGAACCCGGGACCATGTGGTTGGTAAGCTAGCTACTTACCACACAGCCACTCCTACGCCTATAATATATATACTGTATATACATTTTTCTAGGTGTTAATTAAACTACGCACGTATACAGATATGTATGACGTAGGCTAATATCGAAATTACTGCGATAGCTAACATTATTAATGCTACTATTAACAACTACTACCATTAATTTTGCGGACGAACCACAACCTACTCCATCGCTAAAACTACAACACGAAACACACCTTATCGTTCTCAAAATATCATCATCATCATCATCATCATCATCATCATCATTAGCAACGACTCCCAAACGCCACTGTCGCCGCTTCCATCGCTATGGTCCGCAACACCACTACTACTACCACCACTACAGCAGCACCCCACCGCCTACGCCACTGCCAGACACTTATGTCCTAATAATCAGCTGACCACGTAATTACCCGGTATCATACGTGAAATGAAGACACGGGTGTAATTAGGAGGCCAAGTTATAAGCTCGTAATGTCTGTATGTATATGTACCGTTATATGTCCGTTATATGTACGAATGTGTGTGTGTTTGTGTGTGTGTATGAGAGTGTCTCTGTGGCTGTGTTTTTGCCAAACACCACCACCACCGCTTGACAGCCAGTGGTGGCGTGTTTGCGTCCCCATAACGTAGCTGTTCGGCAAAAGATACCGATAGAATATAGAATAGGTACTAGCCTCTACAAAAAAAAAAAAAAATTACGAATAAAACCGCCTGGAGTCGATTTCTCCGACTAAAGACTCTTCAAGGCGGTACACCAGCGTGGACGGAAGCAAAAACTAAAAGAGTCACACACACACACACACAC
>NW_026345656.1:34793-37293 GCF_001194135.2 Octopus bimaculoides | reverse complement strand
CTGTGTTCGTGTGTGTTCTGTTGTGTGTGTGTGTGCTTGTATTTATCTATCTATCTACATATATATGTGTGTGTATATATATACATGAAAAAAAAATGAAATCAGCATAGTTTAAGATTAAATCTAACAATAAGTCACTACCAACAACAAAAACACCACGCCATCACCAGTAAAAAAAATAATAATAAATACTATTACTAATAAAAGATACTAAGAATTATTTAGATGTAGCGATCTGAAAATCGAGATAACCACAAAATGGGGTTTGTGATCAGAAATAGCTCCACTCCCTCGTTCTCCCCTATAACTATAATAATAATAATAATAATAATAATAATAATGACAATAATAATAGTAGTTTTAAAATTTTGACACAAGGCAAGTAATTTCGGGGGAGGGGGTTAAGTCACCTCACATCGATCCCAGGGGTCAGTTGGTTACTTTTTTTTATCGACCCTGAAACGAGGAATGCAAAGTCAATCTCGGCCGAATTTGAACTCAGAACGTAATACGGGGCGAAATACCGTTAAGCAATTTGCCCGGCATGCTAAAGATTTTGCAGGCTCAACGCCGTAGTAGCAGTAGTAATAATAATAATAATAATATTAATAATAATAATGGTGGAGATAGTGGCAATTTTTGCTGGGTCCTTGGGGACAGTATTTGAAGGCATCAAGAACTTAAAGAAAATCGGACTAGAGTGTCCAGTAGAACTGTTACGAAAGGTTTGTGTCCTTGGCACCGCCAAGCGAACATCTAGCATGGTACCTAGGCTGCAGGTAGCATACCAGCAACTCATTCAAGATTCCAAGAGTCTCAGCAAGACCTGAGTTAAGAGAATAATAAAGTCTTGTCTACCGTTCGCAAAGGCTCACACAAAGTAGAATTTAAGGAAAGCAATTTTAAAACAAAGCTTAAGCGCAAAAGTGTTAGTAAAATTAAATACAAAAATGTTTCCTAGAGTTAGATTACAGCACGAGATAATATTTGTAATAATAATAATAATAATAATAATAATAATAATAATAATAACAATTATAATAATAACAATTATAATAATTTCTCTGCTGTTCACAAAAACCACACGCACACAAAAATATTAAGGAAAATTTTCGTTTAAAAAAAGCAAGGAGGTCGTAAAATTAAAACTGCACTACATAGAGAAAATGGGTCCTCACCGTTAGAATGGGGTACTGATATAGTCCAGTAATAGAATAACAGGAATGAAAAGCAAACAAAACAAAAAACAAAACAAAACAAAAAAAGAGGGATATTTATAATGATGTGGATAATATTTTCCCCTGCTATTCACAAGATTCACACGAAAAAAGTGTAAATTAGTAAAAAGTAAAGTATAAAAGACTGAAAATTTAAACCTGCCCTACAAAGAGAAACCGGGTTCCTACGTTAGATTAAAGTACGGATACGTTCCTCTGATAGGATAACGCATACAAAAACAACAACAACAATAATAATAATAATAATAATAATAATAATGATAGTAATGTAAAAAAAAAAAAGAAGTTAATTACAAAGTTTTAACGAACGAACAAATAAACTCACACGACCACCAAACGACTAACATTTTACAAACCTACGAATATTCTGTGATTTCAGAGAACGAGCATATGAGCGCCAGTTCCGAGAATGGTCAGGGGGATGGGAGTCAGAGTGGAGAAAGCGATGAACAAATGCGCATCCGGTTGAAACGGAAGTTACAAAGGAACCGTACCTCATTTACGGCTGCGCAAATAGAAGCTTTGGAGAAAGGTAGGAATGGATTTCAAACGTCTACGTCTACACACCCTAACACTGTGTATATATATATATATATGTGTGTGTATGTGTGTATATATATATATATTTATTTATATATAAACACTTGTCTATGTGTGTGTATAAACAATGTATATGTATATTTATACACATATATACATATATATATATATATATTATGTATATGTATATTTATACACATATATGCATATAAGTATATATATTATATATATGTATATACATACATGAATATATATGTATGGCTATATATGTAGGTATGTCTATATGTGTATATGTTTACGTGCACGTATGTGTATATATATCTATGTATATATACATAAATATAATTATATATATAAAATACATACATATATATATATACACGTCTATACACACATAGATATAATGATGACAATAATATTAATAATATTAATAATATTAATTATAATACTGATAATAATGATAATAATAATAATAATAATAATAATAACCACAATGTTAATAAGCTTAATTAATATGCGTACAGAAATATATCTCGCTTCTTTCGTCCCATAATCCCACATCCCTACAATCCTCGGTTGACTTATCCACTACATCGCTTGCTAGACTTAAAACATCTTTGAACTAACGAGGGTTATTTTTCGTGGTCGTTTGACGTGATAGACACAGCAGCCAAAATTTCCTCTTCCTCAGACCCTCCTAGACCCTCCCCCTCTCCCACCCC
>NW_026345656.1:33575-34599 GCF_001194135.2 Octopus bimaculoides | reverse complement strand
CGAACTGACTTGGGGTTAAACGGCGAGACCATTGCAACCGCATCGACTAGTCCCACCTTTAACAATCCAAAAAAGCCCATCATTATTGACAGCTTCACCAACATAAATATTGCTTATTAGTTTTTCCATATCTTATTATTGTTATTATTATTATTATTATTATTATTATTATTATTATTATTATTATTATTATTATTATTATTATTATTATTATTATTTTGACCGCTACTAATATTATTGCTACTTCTCCTGCTGCTGTTTCTTCTCACGCCACTTCACCCATGACCAACTCGTCACAATCTGAAAATTGATTTTTTTCCCCATCTTCACCTACGTTACTACTATTTGTATGCACACCACACGCATGCGCAGTTACAACTGCACACATTTGCAACGCACACAGAACATGATGAACCGGACACAAGCACACACATGCAGGCACACACACACACACACACACACACACACACACACACACACAAACACACATACATATGCACACACATTCACATATCTTTTAGCCTTTCATCTTTTACCTGTTTTAGTCGTCTGACTGCGGCCATGCTGGAGCATCGCCTTGAAGAACTTTTAGTTGAATGCACTGGCCCCAGTTTTTGATTTTTAAACCTGGTCTCATATTTACATACACAGATACCATTTATATTATAGTCTTGCATGCTTAAGTATATAACGATGCATTTCAAATCATTCGTAGCATTCGCTAAAATACGTATAATACAAAAATACTTGCACTAGATATGTATCTGGTTTAAAATTTAAATTGTACAAGTCACCATTATTTACAGCTCTATAAATATTCCTTTTCCGATTATGACCACGCATTCACTAATCCACTAATATTAACAATGAATGTTACACTTATCTGAAGACTTGACAACATTTTATTTGTTTACATGATTTACATTATATAACTAAATCAAATATTGTTAACGAAACGTACGTAAAGTGATGTAGCTAAATATTTTTAAACGATCTCCGTTGTTTTGTTTATATATATATATAT
>NW_026345656.1:31020-33309 GCF_001194135.2 Octopus bimaculoides | reverse complement strand
ATATATATATAATGTGCATGCATATATATCCATGTGTGTGTATTTTCTTAAATTACACTGCATTTCTTGTTTGACTTTTTGCTTTCTGATACAGTTGTGTTTTCTGATTAGAAAGTTCCATGGAAAACATTCTCTTTTCTCGATCTGTGTAATGAAATATATGTAATTGCTCTTCTCCCCTCGAGTTTTCTCATGGTCACTCTAACCTGAAACTTACGTTACTGAAATAATCACAGCATAGATTAAGCGAGTTAATTACATAACTTTCTGATAAGTCGTTATAACATCTTGATCCTCCATAGGCATGTACGTGTGCACATCTTTATCTCCCTGCCTCACCTTTCCATATCGATCTATCTGTCTCTATCCATCGCTAAATATCCATCCATCTATCCACATATCTATCTATCTCTCTATATGTTTATCTTTTTTTTTTCTTTCTTCGATCCCTTTTGATCGAAATTCAACCCTCCTTTTTTTTCTTTCCTTCCCCAAAAGAAAAGCTCTGCTTTGTATTTTGTCCCCTGTGTGGCCAATAAAAAAAAACATATCTATTTAACTACCTATATCTATACATCTAACTATTTATGTTTATCTATCTATCTATCCATCCATCCATATGTCTATCTATCGTTATGTCTCTCTCTCTCTATCTATCTATCTATCTATCTATCTATCTATATATCTATCTATCTATCTATCTATCTATCTAGTTCTCTGTCTGTCTGTCTGTCTGTCTGTCTGTCTGTCTGTCTGTCTGTCTCCTGCCTTTTTCTTTCTCGCTCTCACGTTGTACTTCTTAACGTTTCTATGACACAGAACCATTGTGCCCAGATCAGGCTTTTCGCTCTTCATCTTGTTTGTTGCTGTTGTTGTTCTTCTTCTTAAGTTCTTTATCGAGTTTCGTTCTTCTTTTCTACTTTTCTTTATCGTTTCTTTATCTTATTTTCCTTGTTCATCCATCATCTATTTCTTGTTTCATCTTCATGTGTGTCTATGCATGCACGTACGCATGTATGACTATATACACGTGTGTGCGTGTACATGTGTGCATATATATGTATGTTTATTCATATATGCATATATAGGTACAGATACATACATATGCATATATATATATATATATATATATATATATATATATATATATATATATATATACACAGCCCAACGCAGAAACATACACATATATACACATACACAAGCACACATTATATAGACATACAAACACAGATACATACGAACACACATATGCATACATACACATATTACGCACATACACACAGACATATATACACACACATGTACACCCCCCCCCCCCCACACACACACACGTTCTACGGAATAAAAGTCCCAGCTGCTTGACATCACCTGCTTCGTTCATTACCATTTTTCTTCGAGTTCTTCACATGAAACACTGATTGTCCCCCACCTACCCCACCGCCACTTAAGTACACATCGCCATTACAATTTTTACTACCACCACCACCAATACAGGTAGCAGTAGTAGTGGTAGTATTACTGTAATTGCAACATTCTCCTCGTACATATTCTGAGGTGGTGATCATGGCTGGAAGTCCTGTACGATGGGGGATTCACCCGAGAGAAAAGTATGGTTAATCGATACAGCAAAGCCAGGCAGTGCTACTCATATAATAGATACACAAAGACGGTGAGGTGGCAGAATCGTTAGCACGCCGGGCGAAATGCTTAGCGGTATTTCGTCTGTCTTTACGATCTGAGTTCAAATTCCGCCGAGGTCGACTTTGCCTTTCGTCCTTTCGGGGTCGATAAATTAAGTACCAGCTGTAGACAGAGGTCGATCTAATCGACTGGCGAAAAAATTACGGGCCTTGTACCTAGAGTAGAAAAGAATATGTTGATACACACCGACATAATCATCATCATCATCATCATTATCATCTTCATCATCATCATCTTCATCATCATCATCTTCATCATCCTCATCTTCACATATCATGTGAGTGCGTGCGCATTTCTCCCATCTCTGAGATTCCATAGAACTGGTCAGATTCCTAAGAGGCCAACAAGGAAGCAGACAATTTTAGCTTTGGAATGTTTTTACGAAGTCCGCCATTCGGCACCACCACCATCACCAGAATAGCCAAGCCTCCACCACCATCACCAGAATAGCCAAACCTCCACCACCATCACCAGAATAGCCAAACCTCCACCCCCATCACCAGAATAGCCAAACCTCCACCACCATCACCAGAATAGCCAAACCTCCACCACCATCACCAGAATAGCCAAACCTCCACCACCATA
>NW_026345656.1:29820-30784 GCF_001194135.2 Octopus bimaculoides | reverse complement strand
GCCTCCACCACCATCACCAGAATAGCCAAACCTCCACCACCATCACCAGAATAGCCAAACCTCCACCACCATAATCACCAATAGCTACAATCACGACCTTGGCCAGTTCTGATCCAGACGGAATTACAATCAAAGATGTGCCAGCCGTGACCATCCCATCATACATTATCTAATGTATAGTATAGGAGTTAGTGGCTATAGTTATTGTCGTTGTTGTTTAGCCCCAGCTCAGTCCTGATCCAGACAGACCTATGATCAAAGATGCTCCAGCCGTGGCCACCCCATCTTTTATTCAGGCATAGTGTATCTAGGACTACATTATCTAATGTACTGTATAGGAGTTAGTATTAGAGGCTGTAGTTGTTTTTGTTTAACCCCAGGTAAGGCCTGATCCAGGCAGACCTATGATCAAAGACGTTCCAACTGTGACCATCCCATGTTTTATTCAGGCATAGTGTATCAAGGACTACATTATCTAATGTAAAATTCGTATTAGTGGCTATAGTAGTTGTTGCTGTTTCGTCCCTGGTCAGTCCAGCTATGACCATCCCATCTTCTATTCAGACATAGCTTGTCTAGAATCATTGAATATGTTTTACCCTTGCGACACATACGGCATAAAGACTGTGATTTGAGACACTGGCTGCTATATCTAGCATGTCACTAGACTGCGTAGACAAACTCCGGCCTTGGCCTGCGTTGCTGCTGCTGCTGTTGTTGTTGTTGTTGTTGTTGTTACGATAAAAAAAAAGAAAGAAAGAAAAGAAACAACTTTCGTCTCCTCTTCACATCTGTTTGTTAATCCCTGCAAGATAATGAAAGAAAGAAAGAAAAGAGAGAAAGAATGAATGGATGAAAGAAACTATATAGGGACGAAACACCCCCACCCGTCTGCCTTCTCCCAGAAACCCCCCCAGCCCCCAATCTCTGCTTGTATTCTTTATCTCACACCACGACCACCACG
>NW_026345656.1:25564-26393 GCF_001194135.2 Octopus bimaculoides | reverse complement strand
ATATATATATATATATATATACAAATACAAACACACACACACACATACAGACACACATATATCTCTGTGTCTGTGTGTATATGCATTGGGAGAGATAGTGACGTAATGTTCTTTTCTACTCTGAGTACATTCAACTCCTTTCTGCATAAGGAGCGCAGGCTCGAAACGTCAAGAACTTCTCCCATTTTTCCTGAGCGTCAAACTAATACACCTTGTTTATTATTCCCTCTCTGTGCTTTTGTTTTGTTTTGTTTTGTTTTTTTCGTATCCTTTTAAACATGTCTATGAGTGTTTATGATTATAATTCTCTCTATCAACAATCTATCAATGCATATAGTATACACATCTGCACGCGCACACACAAACATGTTATATATTCTCTTGTGTTATCTCTGCTAATATTGTCGTCTCTCTTGAATCCACCAGAATTTGAACGTACCCATTATCCGGATGTATTTGCACGAGAAAGATTAGCGCAGAAAATTGACTTACCCGAGGCACGTATACAGGTAAGGTGACATTTATTGATATATATATATATTATATATACCTGTACATATACATGCACTTCGTCATATATATATATACATGTATACTTACGCATACACCTAGCAAAACGCACACACATCCGACAGTGTTCATAGCCTAGAACTCGATTTGAGTCCGTCTATCAAATCCACTCACAAGGCTTTTGTCGGCCCGTGGGTATAGTAGAAGACACCAGTCGAAGATGTTACGCAGTGGGACTGAACCTAGAACCATGTAGTTGGGAAGCGAGCTTCTTACCACACAGCCACGACTACATACTTGCACATTTTATATATATATA
>NW_026345656.1:24109-25265 GCF_001194135.2 Octopus bimaculoides | reverse complement strand
ACAGAAAAGTTTTTCTTGAACTTATAGCACAGACACACACACACACACACACACACACACACATATATATATATATATATATATATATATCGTTTTTCTATTAAGCTTCAATATTTCAATTTACTTTTTACCTTACTACCTTAAATATAAAAATAAATTAAATAATATATATATACAAAAAAACCACAACATATATATATGAAAATAAAAATAAAGGATCTATAAGTGTTTAAGGTTTTCATCAAGGTCCTTAAACACATAAAACCCCGATTATTTATGCTATTAATTCTGTGCCCCTTTTCGCGTTTTCTATTATACAATTTAACGAGCTTAGATGAAATGCATCTCACAAAATGGCTTTGGGCGTTATGTTTTCAAGATGGCTGCACAGTTTGCATGTCATTGTAAATGAAGTTATCACCATCATATTGTTGTTCATACAGTTTGTTGTGGTTGCTGCTGTTGCTATTGTTGTTGTTGTTGTTGTTGCTGTGATTGATATATGTATACATGTGTGTGTGTGTGTGTGTGTGTGTGTGTGTGTTGTTTCGCCTCGGGTGGTGTGTATATTGATGAAGGAGATTTTTCGTTCGGTACACTTGTGTTCGTTAACATTGCGCCTTATATATATATATATATTTTTTTTGGGGGGGGGAAAGACCGAGATAGAGATAGGGATAAATAGACGAATAGATAAAGGGAGAGCGAGAGAGAAAGAGTGAGAGGAAAAAATGAGAGAAAGAGAGAGAGAGAAGTAAGAGAAACGAGAGAGCCACAACATGTTTCATGAATATGGCGTCAATTGTGTCTCGCGCACGGAGCGTCTATATTTTGTAATGTATAGCAAATGTATAACTCAAAACACCACACATAAATCAGCTGTTAATATATATAAATACATATACATACATACACACATACATATACACACACATATATATATACACACACAAACATAATATATGAACGGTATACATTTTGAATATAATACAACATTTATATATATATATATATATATATATATATATATAGTGTATAATGCGATGTGTTATGCATAAATATCAAGTGTATATATAATAAATGTATATATGTATAATATTTGGTGTATAAAGCGATGTATTATGTATAAATATCTAGTGTATATAATAGCATATAA
>NW_026345656.1:15606-23654 GCF_001194135.2 Octopus bimaculoides | reverse complement strand
CCCACGATCAACCAACCCCTGGCTTCTATGGCAGAATCATACAGGTAAGTAAGGGCCGCTCTAAGTCCTATTTCGTATTATGTGTGCGTTGCAAAGGTATTTTTTCTTTTGGTTTCTTTTAATGTGTTTTTTTTTCCATAGTTGCACAGGACTGGGAAGTCACGTGTAGTGATGACGTCTTGCAAACGCCCGAATTACGCACACGTGTGGTATGTGTGTTTGTGTGTGTGTGTGTTTGTGTGTGTGTATGTTTGTGTGTGTGTGTAGGGGATCATGCATACGTATGTGTGTATATATATATATATATATATATATTTATAGATATATATGTATATGTATATATATACAATACATCGAATATCGCGGGTGTTACGTTCCCAAACCCCTAGCGATAGGTGAAAATCCGCGAAGTAGAAACAGTACTGTACTGTATATATATATTTTTAAAATTATTTTTATAATTTGTATATATTTGTTTTATTATAAATATATACACGCTCGCCTCCCGAATTTCGTTTTCCATACAGTATGTGCTATTCTTTGTTTACTCATCTACGGGTCACTACGTATTTTCTTTTCAGATATTTTAATTAATGTGTTATACAGTACAGTACTATTATTTATTTATTCATTTAAGGCGAGAAAGTGCTTATTTTACCACAGAAATAATTAAAACCTAAAGACACACAAATACCAACCGGCTGCTGAAAATCGCGATATAAATTAACATACATTAGCCAGAAAAAACCCGCGATGAACTGAGGGCGCGATAAATGAATCGCGATACGACGAGTGATTACTGTACACACACACACACACACACACACACACGCACACGCACACGCACACACACACACACACACACATATATATATATATATATATATATTCTAGAGTCATGTACGTAGGTGTGCATCTATATATTTTGTCTATCTCTCGATCGATCGATCGTTCTATCTATCTATCTATCTATCTATTTATCTATCTATCTTTCTATCTGTTTGTTTCTATCTGCCTATCATTTTACCGGTCTATCTATGAAAATATACTCTCTCTCTCTCTCTCTCTCTCTCTCTCTCTCTCTCCCTCTCTGCATGTCTTTATATATTTCTATATGTATCTATCAATCTCTCAATCCTTCGATCGATCCATCTGCTACCCACCTACCTACCTCTATCCATCACAGTATGTCTGTATGTATATATATATATAGATATGAACACATACCTGACTATCAAACTGTCTGCATTTCATTTCTATTTATCCACCTATCTATGTTTCCATCTTCCTGCTTTATCGTCTCTCCTTGATTATATATATATATATATATATATATGCCTCTATCGGCCACCATATCTGTTTCTTCATCTGTCTGTCTTTCTATCAATTGCTCATCTCTCTCTCTCACTTTCTCAGACTATACATATACATACATACACATACATATCAGTGTATCGATCTATATATCTATATCTATATATATAAATCTATCTATTTAAATCTCTGTCTCTCGCACACACACCTATATATATAAACACACACATACACACCTGTCTATCTATCTGAACACCTATCCATCTATTTCGTTTCCTATAATTATCTCAGCATCGTTTCCACGTCTGTGAGAAAGAAAAGGAAGTAAGAATATAAAGCAAAGACACAAAAACCAAAACAACAAAGACAATAATACGCATTACACACACACACACATACACACGTAAGTCTACGTACGTATGCACATACAAATAATTATACACACACACACACATTTATATATATACATGTACAGGTTGTGTGTGTGTATATATATATATATATATATATATATATATATATATATATACACATATATATACACCCTGTACATGCAGGTGATAGGAATTTCACTGATATTAGTTTTATGGTCAATTAAACAGACGAAGGAGTCTTGGGAGAGCAGAGGAAGCGAAAGAATGGTAAAAACCGATTCCAAGACGCATTCGTCTAGGATAATTATTTTCGAGAAGGAGCAAAGATGAATAAGGTGGGGGGGCGAAGGCAGCGGGGGGAGAATGTCATAGTGTGATGGTGGAGGTGGTGAAGTCTGCAACGATCGCGCGCGCGCGTGTATGCGTGTGAGAGAGAGAGAGAGAGAGAGAATGTGAGAGAGGGAGAGGTATGTGAATGTCTTGGATGGGTCTTGTGACTTTGAGGGTCATAGACCAACAAGCTTTATACATACATACACACACACATATATATATATTCACTAGTACCTATGTATGTTGCATATACGTACATACATATATATATATGTATCTATATATGTGTGTGTTTATGTACACACACACACACACGTATGTCATGCATATTGAAATATCAATTCATTAGATTGTGTGTATGTATATATATATATATATATATATATATATATATATATATACACATATATATGAGTGTATATAGTTTACTTATCTATATATGTGTGTATAAACATATACATATATATCATGCATATTAAAATGTGTGCAAATATGTGAGTATATATATGTTTGTGTGTATGTGAGTATGTATGCACATGTGTGTTTGTGAATATATACACACACACACATATATATACTCATACATGCACAAAGACATACATACACTAAAATATTTTCTCACTCTATACACAGAAACACGCGTGCTTTAAATGTATATACACAAACACGCTCTCTCTCACACACACGCGCACATATTTCTAGAACTACTTTGACAGTAATGTGTATACAAGCTCATATATACATGTTTAAGTGCATGCATAAATACATACACATACATACACCTTTGTTTATAAATTAGCCGTGTACTGTATTACGAATAATTGAAACGCGAGAGTCTATATAAAAATTTGTGTGTATGTGTGCGTGTATATATATATGTATGTGTGTGTGTGTCTGTGCGTCTCTATGTGTGCATATATGTGTATGTATATATGCATGTAGATATAAATATATATATATATATGTTTCCATATGTATATATACATGTGTGTATATGTATATATATATATGTATGTGTATATACATATGTATATATGTATACATATATAGGCCCAAGCGTTACTGTGTGACATAAAATTTGCTTCCCAACCACATGGATCCATGTTCGAATTGAACAAGATTTAATCACAACTTACAACAATTGTTTCTGCACATTGGTAACTACACTACCCTCATACCAATATAATTGCTGTTATTTATTTAAAATTTCATGAAATCCAAGTTCTCCCTTTAAAATTATATATATTTTTTTATCTCTCGAACCTTTTAAGAATAAAAAAAATAATAATAATAATATGTAGTTGCTGTGATGCTGATTATTTCCCCTTTATTTCTATTGCAGAGACTTAAAAGGTTGGGACGTGGGAACTAGTCTAGGGTAAGTTAAATACTTTTGTCACAAAACTCTTCTTGTATTTTAGATGGGTCATTATACTAACAAGACCTACGTGCTGGTTCTATTTCACTTGTTTTATCATTTTTCGCTTATATAGCAATATATATATATATATATATATATATATATATATATATATATATTTAACATCTTACACTAATATTACTGCAACTGTTGACGTCATAGAAGATAATCCTCGGTGATTGGTTGTAATTAAAGCTATCTTCTTCAACAAGAGACATGCCTGTATTTCGTCTTTTTCATCTCCAATACCTCCTTGATTTCAATGTATTTCCCCGTAAATTTGTTCTGCATAGATTGATCTTACTAGTAAAACTTTCACGAGTGCCTGATGAAATGATGTTACGTAATTATGTAATATTATTGAATAAGTGACAACGCTAGGAAACCCATGTTGCGTTCCTGTTCCTTTTACATATATATGTGTTGCTACTAGGATGACAATATCAGATTACCTGAATTTATATTTTCTCTTCTTCCGATTGATGTAATCTAAGTGTACTCCTCTGTAAGTTTTTTCAAGACTTAGTTTTGGAAAGTGAACAGTTTGTAGATACCTGATAAAAGGCTGGTGATTTTAGCGTAGAT
The DNA here is from genome assembly GCF_001194135.2 of Octopus bimaculoides. Lineage (NCBI taxonomy): Eukaryota > Metazoa > Mollusca > Cephalopoda > Octopoda > Octopodidae > Octopus > Octopus bimaculoides. The sequence goes on along the minus strand of NW_026345656.1, from coordinate 19,628 downwards.
CATACATTGATTATAAATAAAATGCCAGGCTATTGAAACACATGTAACATGTATTGAACTGTCATTGTATTTTCCTCTTTATATATATATATATATATATGTTTACATTAATTTTGGTTCTACCCGTTTCTTTTGCAGGGGTATGCCTACAGTACCCAACTATTCCTTATCAAACAACATAACCGGAAATCCTGCATGTCTACAATCAAACGCTTCTTCCTATTCATGTATGCTCCCGGGTATGTATAACACTTTCATTGCACCTCACACTCACACCAACTTTTATTAATCTATATGATATATACACACGCCTGAAACGCTTATATCAATGTGTGTGTAAGTGCGTGTGCGTCTGTGGGTTGCTGGGTATAGATGTGACTGCCATTTACGAGACAATCATAATCCTCGCTGGCTAGTTGAACCTATAATTTATCTTACCAAGTGGACAATGATTATACTTACGTAAAAATGTGTGTGTTTATGTATATATATATTTGTGTGTGCGGATGCAAATAAATGTATGTGTATATACATTTATACACACACATATATAGGTATATAGGTGCATATATAAATGTATGTATGTATGTATATTTGAATGCATTGCTTATATATATAGGCATGTAAGTGCATTTATGATTATGTAGTTATGTACATACATACATACATATATACATATATATATATCCTTTTCTCTATCGGAGTACACACGTATGCATATATGTGCATATATATTTATGTATTGGAGTATACGTATATGTGTGTGTGTGTATGTATACATACATACGTACATGTATCGATATTTCTTGAAGGTTTATGACGAAATTCAAAGTTCGAATAGCGTTTGTCTCCCGTAGACAAATGTAATTAATGCGGTCAACGTTCAGTTACAACGCCAGCGTGTATAATATATGCTTATGGACGTGTTTCTACATTCAGTTCGTATATAATATAATATACAATAGAATATATAGGCATAAATTTGATATATCATATATATATGATAGACATTTTTCATTTTGTGTTCAAATGTACACTAATTTTATATGAAAATCGTGTATTGACTTTGTATACATGCCAGGGAGTTAGTAGAAAAAAATTCTACAATTTTTCCTACCGTATATTCATTTTAAGAAATGATTTTAGCAATTTCTGAAGTTTAATCGGAATTTTTATTTGCTGCCGAATGAAACTGCGTGGTAGATTTGAAAAATTATAATATATAAGGATGAGACACGTGTTATTTTGTCTCTAATTTAGATGTTAATGTTTGGCGTACCCACTGATGAGAACTCCGCCTTGCAAATTATTTTATTTGCTAATTAAATTCTAAATTTAAGGTCCGGCTGTAAAACATGGTAAACGTTTTTATTTTTCATTCCCTTCGAAATTACTGTTAACTGTGATTTGGACTTTCTTCTAACATGTAAGGCTACCTGTTAAGGCTCACCTCTTTATGTGTTTAAATGAACATTAATATTATATATGATAGACAGATATATATATATATATATATATATATATATATAGATAGATAGATAGATAGATGACATTAGCGAACGGCTGTGGTAAATGTTATATGAAATATATCAAATTAATATTTAGTGGTTCTGATCGTTATTATTGCTGTTTAGCCCCAGGCTGCTTCTGGTCCAGCAGACCTATGACAGGTAGGTGGTTGATATTTAGCCCCCGGTTCACCTATGATCCAGCAAACTTATATTGACAGGTAGGTAGAACGACCAAGAACGTTTTACTCGTCCATAAATTCATATAGCTACAATCATCGTTGTTCAGTTTTGGTTTTATTTGCGGGGCACGGTTTCGAATTTTGGCGGTGTCGAGGGGAGTTGTGGGCTTACCAATCACATTGCTCTGGGTTCGTTTCCCACTGCGTGAAATCTTGGGTACGCGTTTTCTAATACAACCTCGTGCCGATCAAAGCCTTGTGATTGGATTTGGTAAAGGGAAACTGAAAGAAGCCCGTCGTGTGGGCGTATTGTATTCTCTCCAGTGACCAAACTGTTTCTGCATATCAGTTAAAGACCATCCTGTATACTCTTGGAATATCTATCCATTAATACATCTTCTCCTCGACTTACGACCGAGTTCCGTTCCGACTGACAGGTCGTAAGTCGATCTGTTCGTATGTCGGATAGTTTTCAATACTATTTTCCTTCAAACACAACTGATGCTAAAAAGCGACTGAGTGAGAGACCAGAGGCTGGCAGTGGATGCCTAGGTCTGCGGGGAGGGGCCTGCGTTACCAGATACCGCCATAGTTGTCCTACGCGTAGCTGCCCAACGTCCGAAAATCGATCATTTATTTATTTATTTTATTTTATTTATTCATTCATTTTTTCGTGGTCGTAAGCGCGGAGGATCGAAAGTTCCATAGGTCGTAAGTCGAGGAGAAGGTGTACATCTGTCTAGCCATGTACGTTATCTATCTTTATCGCCACCTATCTCTCTGTCTGTATATCTATATATGGCTACACCACTCTCTCTCTCTCTATCAGTTTATCTTTCGACTTTTCTACCGATCAATCTATCGATTTGTCAGTTTATTTATCGAACTATGTATCTCTCCATCTTCGAATATGTCTATCTAAACTGATTTGTATCTATGTAAGTAATTTCTTACCCGCTTATTCTTTGAATCATTTCGTTTATCGTATCTATCTATCTGTCTATCTATCATCCTACCTAACTGTCTGTCTGTCTGTCTGTCTATCTATCTATCTATCTATCTCCCCCCCTCTCTATCTATTTATTTATATACATCTATCTATCTATCTATGCATACATTCATCCATTGTTGTATCTCTCTCGAACTACCTTCCAACCTGTCTATCTTTCTGTTTATCCATTTTCTCAGCCACCCACCTGCCCACCTCCACCATTTCTTATGAATTCCTTCAAAGAATTCTTCAAGTGAGATTCTCTGTTTTCTGTGTTTGTTCTGTTGTATAGAGAGGAATGGTGGGCAGTGGCGGTGGGGGGGGGGACTCTGTCGGGGAAGAATACGAAAATATAACGATAAAAAAATGAAGGTGATAGTGATGACGGCTGGGGTAGTGCTGACGATGATGGTGATGGTGATGGTGATAACGAAAGTATAGAAATGAAAAAAAAAATGAAATATATGAAAGATAATGAAATTGAAGAACAAGTAGTGGTGGAGATGGTGGTGATGATGGTGGTGGTGGTGTGGAGTGAAGATCAAAACCAATAGCAACAAGAGATAAAGGGGAGAAAATAGATAAATAAAAAGTAAAAGATGGTGGAGAAGAAAGCAAAGCGTTCCCCCATCCTAAAATAAAAAAAAGCGAAAAGGTAAAAGAAGAAAAGGGAAGAGAAAAAGACGAGGATGAAGAAACGAAAAGAGAAAAAGGGGGACGAGAAGGAAGAAAGGTAGGGGAAGAAACGAAAGAGAAGAAGGGAGAAGACGCAGAGATTAAAAAGGAAGGAAGAAGAAAGGAGGCGATGAAGACGATTGAAGGAAGATGGAGGAAGAACAAAGATAGGGACGAGGAGGGAAGGGAAAGGAAGGAAGGAAGAAAGAAAATGTAAGAGAGAGAGAGAGAGAGAGAGAGAGAGAGAGAGAGAGGAAGAAAGAGATGAAAAAGGAAGGAAGAAGGAGACGATGAGGAAGATTGGAGGAAGAACAAAGACAGGGACGAAGAAGGAAAAAGAGAAAGAAAGAGACGAAGAAGAATAAGTTGAAGGAAGTATATGAAGGAAGAGGAAGAAGATTGAAAAAGAAGAGGATGGGAGAAAGAGACAAAGAAGAAGAGAGGAGAAGAAGGCAGAAAGAGAGAGAAAACGAAGAAGAAAGAGATGAAGAAAAAGAAGCAGAGAGGAAAAGAAAAGGAAGAAGTTGTAGAAAAGAAGAACGAATTAGGAGAAACGAAGAAAAATGTGAAAATGAAGAAGAGAGAAGAAAGAAAAAGTTGGCTTCTGTCAATGTCAGCAGTTTTAAAAGACAAAGAGAATGGAACGAAAGACTCAGAAAAATTCTT
>NW_026345656.1:8560-11060 GCF_001194135.2 Octopus bimaculoides | reverse complement strand
AAATACCAGTACACACAACAACGGCGTCCTCACTAATAAAACTGCCACAAACAACATAAACGATACAACCTAAAATAACATCAGCATCTCTATAAAGATTACAATAAACAGCAATATAACACCATCAACTCTGTAAATCCCACCTCTAACACGTTATCTCTGTAAATGCCGTCACTAACTACAGCGTTTCTATACATTTCAGTACAAACAACATTATTATTATTATCCCTACCGCTTCCCATTCCAAAATATATCACACCCTCGCACCTGTCTATTTCTCCATCTTCACACTGATTTCTTCAGATATGTTGGAATGGTACAAAGAAGGTCTTAGCAGAATAAAGTCAGACATGGAACCGAACCTTGAGTACGATACTAAGGATACTGGAAATATGCTGGAAACCTCACGTGCTTGGCAAGGTCATATTTTCTCAGTCACGTGGTTCTATTGTTATTATGATTATTATTTTACTTATTTTGAGTATTTCATATTTATTCATTTATTATTTATTTATTTAGTTAATAAATATTAGTTTTATCATTTAATTTTAAATTTTATTTTTCATATATTTTATATTATTGTTATTTTATTATTATCATTATTATTATTATTATTTTCTTATAAGTATATTTATATATATGCTGAATATGTAATTATATATAAATAACATAGATACATATACATGTATATTATGTATAAAGATATATATATATATTTGTATATGTGTATTTATATATAATACACACGCGTGTATATTTGTGTGTGTGTAAATTTATACGTAAGTATATATATATAGCTTTGTGTATGTATAAATATATACACGTGTTCTACGCTAATACATATATATATATATTTGCAATTATATATTCATATTTGTATGTATATATGCATACTTATATAAACATTTGCATAAAAGTAGATTCACATTCGAGATAACGATAATTCTACGATGCTAAAATAGAGAGTCCTCAAAATACCAGTGATATACTGGGATAGATTTAATATTCCTATAAAACATCCAAGATGTCAATGGAATTATAATAGAAGACTAACACTAACTTTACCTTTCATTGTTGTGGGGTGGATAAAATAAAGTAGCAGTGAAATATTGAGGTAGATTTAATATTCCTTTAAAATTTCGTAGATATCAATGGAATTATGATAGAAGGCTAACATTAAATTTGCCGCATAGCCACCTAAAAGATTTACCAAGCCAAATTAGCGTATGATCACTAGCTTTTAAGCATTTCTAATATTCTAAGAGAATCAGAATTATCATCCAAAATCGGCCTCACATTTTAGCGTAAATCTTCATTTTAACCTTGAGAATGGTAATTTTTCAAGTGCAGCTTTGCTTTCGCATTATGGTCATCTTGGACAAAGGGCGGAAAGCTCATGCATATCTCATTCCACCAAGACTCTCCTCAAAATAATAAACGATTACTATTATTATTTATTTCGCCTAGGTCGACTTTGCCATTCGTCTTCTCGCGGTCGATAAAAAAGTACCAGTTGAGTACTGGGGTCGATTTAATCGACTATCGCTCTCCCCCAAAATTTCAGGCCTTGTGCCTACAGGGAAAAGGATTATTATGATTAATTATTTAAGAGGTAAACTTGCCGAATCGCTTAGACGCTGGTACTGCTTAGCAGGCGTTTCTTTCGGTTTTATGTTCTCAGTTCATATTCTGCCGAGCTCACCTTTGCGTTTCACTCTTTCGGAGTCTATAAAATTACGTACCAGCGGAATACTGGTGTTGATGTAGTCGACTAACCTACTAATCCTAAAATTACTGGCCTTATGCCAAAATTTCAAACAGTTCATTATAATTATAACAATACTACTACTACAGTACAGATATTGCAGTCTCGGTGAGCCTCTCTTCTCTATATATCCCTCTTTTTTTCCTATATATCTCTCGCGATCTATCCGCTTCTATCTTATACTTTTCCAACACCACCGTCGCACTACAACTCCCGACTACAAATAAAAGAGAACACACGAAAATAACCAAATAAACCTCATTCCCCTATCTGTATTCTCTCAAATAGAATACTTTGTTTAAACAACATCAGTTAATCCTTCTGTAATCCAACCACTGCACGACAATATATTTCTATTTTTAAATAAATATACTGCAATATATATATATATATATATATATATAAATATATATTTACAATTTATTTGATAATTTCGATTGTTTAAAATCCATTTTAAACAATTATTTATTTTTGTATTTCTTTGTAAAATATATTTAAACGCTTTTTAAGTGATTTGATGTCTGCTGTGTTGTTTTGAAAGGTAGCGGGGAGGGCTTTATATTAACTGTTTTGGAGTATATAAGAGAGGGAGAAAGAGAGAGAGGAGTGTGTACTTTTGAGTGCATGTGTGTATATATATATATATATATATATATGAGTGAAGTTATGTGCGTATACGCCTGTATGTGAGTAGTTAGTTGTCTACGTGTAGGTGTGTGTATATATATATATATA
>NW_026345656.1:0-7529 GCF_001194135.2 Octopus bimaculoides | reverse complement strand
TTTAACATCTATTTATTTACTTAAGTATATTTCCAGTTAATATTTATGTGTTCGTTAATTATTTAAATCCGTGTCTAATAGAACCATTTAAAGCGTAAATTACCGAAATTTAAATATATACTGTATTTGAAATGAAAGTGCGAATCGTGAGTGAATATGGTTCTTGGGTCTCTGCGTTTTGTGAAAGAAATAGCTGCAATGTAGAACAGACGTAGGCACGTAACACGCAAATATAGATAGATAGATAGATAGATAGATAGATAGATAGATTAATGGAGTAGCATGAAACGTGCGTACTGCAATAACCTTTTAAATTCTTGTTGCTTTTTTGGATTATATATATATATATATATATATATATATATATACACCCAGAACCACACCAATAGATCAGGAGTGAAAAAAACAAACAAACAACAGAATAAGGAAAACATAACAATGGTGTTGCCATAGTGTGCAAACCAGATGTGAAATTTTTTATCAGAATCGATTCCCAGAAAACCGAGAAATCTTAAATTTCACACCTGAGCAATTAGAGGGGGTTCTGGGTGTACAATAGAAAGAAAACATGAATAGATAAAGAATTTATAATAGTTTACAGCTTAGAATCTTTCTGCTTAGACATAATTACATAATTATAAACCTGCTACAATTGAGTTGTTAGAACAGCGTGTATCATAGAAATAATAAAGTAAGAATGTGCGCATATATTTTCTTACAGCTGTTTCGTTAACAGAAACGAATGCATATTTTCAGCAGACGAAGATAAGCCTTACATGTTTTAGAAAACTACTTTTTCTTCAGGGAGGAGTTTAAAAAATAAGGTAGATCTTTAGGAGAGGATTTTAGTAGCTAGCATTTCCATCTTCAAAGTCTGTGTGTGTCAGTCCAATTTTCAGAAATTGTCAACCACACGCTATTTCCATTTATATATATGTATATATATATATATTTGTTTTGCTGTATATCTGCTTTGCATGAAGTCCTCAAGACAAATCCTCTTTTTTTACCTTTTTGTGCTCTTCATCCACCACGCTGTTTACCGTTGGAATTTCATTATTATATCTTACAGATTATGTATCAGGAACGGCCAGAAGTTACGACCCCCTCACGTTAAGTAACTATTCGCGGTCTTCTTGCAATCCAGCTGCAGGGATGCAATCTCACATGACGTCGCACTCCACTAACGGAGCTTCGACAGGTAATTGGCACTCAATGGCTGGCGGTGGATTTCTATATTTCATGTAGATGCATCAAATATGGTTATGTGTGTACGTATGCCTTTGTACAAGTGAATGCATTGATGTGTATGCATGTATGTAAGTAATGTATCTATATATATATGTATGGATATGCGTGTATTTCTGAATGTGTGTACGCAAGCGTAAAGTGTATTTGGAAGTGTGTGTATGTATATGGATAGACATGTATATGTGTATCCTATGTATGCATCAATATTGTACATATACATATGTATATATACATATATATATATATATATACATACATATATACATACACATATATATGCACATATATATACATACAGATACATACATATATATGCACATATACATACATATGCATATATACATACATATGCATATATATATATACATACATATTCATGTACATACAAACATACATCTACATGCATGAATATATATTGATGCATGGTGGCATACATATATGCGTATATGTATGCATATATGAATGGTTAGCTACAAGGATGTGTGTGTGTATATATATATATATATATATATGTGTGTGTGTGTGTGTGTGTGTGTGTTTATCTTTTAATCTGATGTGTTAATCTAAAAGAATATTATCGACAGTCCTCAACGGATGAACGGGCCGAAACTTCGAAGTTACTGTCAATAATATTCTTCTTTAAAAATTATTATATACATATGAATGAATGTCTATGTCACTTCGCAACATCCTCTCATACACACTCGCAATTCTTCATTCTTCTCTGTTACCCGTCCTCTGTGTCTTTTAATTCTTGTGACTATAACTTTTAATCCATTCCTCTTCTTACCCTCCATCTCTCTTTATTCATCTACTTTTTTCCTGTCTGTCTGTCTGTCTGTCACACACTCCACACATTGCAAGCATTCACTGAGACGCTCTCACTAACTCTCGTTTTACTCTCGTTTTTTACTCTCGTATTTTTATTCTCTCCCAGGTCTTATCTCACCAGGAGTATCGGTACCAATACAGGTGCCGGGTGGAGGTCCACAAGATATGAGCACGCATCACATGACTTCCATGACGTCACAATACTGGCCACGCCTACAGTGAACGGCGAAATACAAGATTCATTTGTCCCCACCACCCCCGCTGCCCTCATTGTCTCCCTAACTCTCCAAATTCCTCCCCACCATTCTCTCCACCGCCATATACACAATTTTTTCTCCCATGACTCCCTCTCCGTTTTTCCTCCACTTCAAAATAATTAAGTATGATGATGGTAATGATAATAAATGAAGAAAACTGAGATACGCAGGAAATGAAGGAACTTTGTGTAACACTGACATCAACAAAAACAGAGGTAATAACGAGAATTAAACAACAAGAACGACAACAACTATTATTATTATTACCATTGACACTACTGCTTCCACTGCAACCGTTTGAAACGAAATGAATATCCAACGACACACTAACGAAGTTACAACAAACAACATTTTATACTGAGAGTTGCGTAACACAACATAATGCAACATAATACGAGATATATTTCAAAAAACATGAACGAAATGATAATGCACAGGAACAAGAGCAACAAAACATTAATTAAATGCACAATATGTAAAAAAAATAACGAGCGTGAGATGAGGAGAGGTCACGTGAAAGTGGCACTTATGAGGACAACAACAAAACAGAAACAAACCAAACAAAACTTCTAAGCAATTACTATCAAGCCTTTGGTCAGGGTTTCGATTCCGCCAAATGACAGTGCTCTCTGTATTTCCACTATATACACATGTATATATATATATATATATATATTCACACACATATACACTTACATCTATATATACTTAGAAGTATATTCCTGTTTCTCTGTCTATATATACATACACACACATATATATACAGGTTTCTCTATATGGGTAGTGTGTATATATATGTGTGTGCATGTATATATATATATATATATATATATGACGGATGAGGATTTGGTTTTCAGAGACGGTAGAGGCTGGCTCTTCAGGAATTCTTTTGGTTGCAGGGGATGGTTGGTCAGAGAGAGAGAGTGACGCAGGGTAGCAAAAGGCATAGTTAGGAAACAAAGAACTAATGCAAGCTCCAAAATAATTGACAATTAAAAGAAAACAATTGAATAATAAAAACAATAACAGAAACACTGATAACAACAACAACAACAACAATATATATTACTTAATATAACACTGCAGCGTAATAATAAGGATATATATATATATATATATATATATATATATATATATATATATGTGTGTGTGTGTGTATGTATGTATGTTTTGACGTAATTTTTTGACATAATATTAACATGCCATTAACATGACATTAGCATTGCAAAAAAAAAAAAAAAGAATAAAGATTAACCACAAAAAAAAAGAAATAAAATATGAAAATTACGTTTACGTAACAAAACGTCGTGGAAGGTCACGTGACAACGTTTAAGTCTCTGATGATGATGATGATGATGATTATGATGGATGAGTATGATGATGGCGATGAGAATAGCTGTGTTTGGATTAATAATAATAATAATAATAATGGTTTCTTTTATTAGCTATGATGGCTTGAGACGTTGGTTGGACGAGAACAATGCAGGAAGGATTCTGTAATAATAATGATAATAATATTTTTTTAAAAAGTGGTGTGCTTTGGCCTCACCCAGCTGTTTGTCTCTCAGAGCTAACAGCATTATGTTGTAAGAAAATCATTATGCCCCCAGGGTGGGAGTCGCAAATCTAACCCACCACCGCAACAATAATAATCCTTTCTACTATAAACACGAGGCCTGAGATTTGGGGGAGGGAGCAGGATAGTGGATTACAGCGAATCCAGTGTGCTCGACTGATACTTAATTTATCGACCCCTAATGGATGAAAGGCGAAGTCGACCCCAGCGGAATTTGAACTCAGAACGTAAAGTCGGACGAAATGCCGCTGAACACTTTCTTTTCCTCGCGCCAGCTTCTCGCCTTATATTTGATAATAATAGTAATGATTATGTCGGTAGTAATTTCTTTTATTAGCTACAGGGGCATAGCTGAGGGGGAAATCACAAGAAAGGACAACAATTTGTGCGGGGATTTGCATAAAAGATGGAGAGGAAGAGAGGGGAATAACACGGAATACAAATTATAAGATAAGGTGAGTGATGTAGTCCTCCCAGTAGAGAAGAAACTCCATCTAAGATAGTTCAAGGGACCCGACAGATCCAGAGTTACCCTGACCACCAAATGCACAAGCCCTCTCTCCTGCTCTCCAATCTACAGGCATATACTTAGAGTAAGGCCAATCACTCTAACCATTTTTTTTTGCCATAGTCACACATCTTTTCACAAATTCACTGTGAAATAAGTGATTATATTTCATGAAAATTAATGTTGCCCTTCCCAAGTAAATAAGTTATAAGATTAGCCCTCTCCCGGCCCTAGTGGCCAATAAATGAATTAATAATAAAAATTATTAAGGTGGAGAGCTGGCAGAATCGTTAGCACGCTGGACAAAATGTCTGACGGCGTTTCTTCTCGTTTTACGTTCTGAGTTCAAATTCCGCCGAGGTCGACTTTGCCTTTCATCCTTTCGGGGTCGATGAAATAAATAAGTACCAGTTACGCACTGGGGTCGTGTAATCGACTTACCCCCTGTCTCAAATTTCAGCCTTGGGTCTATAACAGAAACGATTATTATTAAAGCGGTGAGCTGGCAGAATCGTTAGAGCGTCGGACAAAATGCGTAGCCACATTTCGTCCGTCTTTACGTTCTGCTCAGCTGGAAATGGGTGCCAGCCAAGTAATGGCACTCCTTTTTCTATCACTTCTTCCAGTTGTCATATACAGAGTGCCGCTGGGTCAAACGGTGAGACACTGGAGAGTAGAGCGTGAAAGTGTCGCTGGATCAAACGGTGAGACGCGTGAGAGTTGAGCGAGCAAGTGCCACTGGGTCAAACAGCGAGGCACGTGACAGTACAGCTTGGTCAAACAGCGAGGCATGTAAGAGTAGAGCGGGAAAGTGCCGCTGGATCAAATTCCGCCGCGGTCGGCATTGCCTTTTCAGGGTTGATAAAGTAAGTACCAGTTGTGTACTGGGGTCGACGTCATTGACTCTTCTGCCAAATTTTAGTTATTGCACCAATAACAGAAGTTACTATTATTATCATTATTTCATATATGCAGGCAGTCTTTTTAAATACATACCAGCGATTATCTGGGGGAGTTTGATAAAATCAACTATGCCCGCCCTCAAATATTATATGGTATTGTAACTATTTTAGGCCGACTGTGAATGCAACATGGTTGAGTGGTTAGAATGCTTGCCTTTGTTAATCACACAGGAATGAGTTCGATTCCGTTCGGCACCATTAACCAAATCCTCAGGTGCACCAGAGTTTTGTGAGTGAACTCAGATGGAGAAAAAAAAAACTGCGTTGAAACCCACTAAAGTCATTGTAACTAAAGTTATGAAATACCTTGTGGTATTTATCTCAGTTCTTTGCGGTATTATTCAAAAATCCCATCGAGGTCAACTTTACTGTTTTAACCGTTTCGGGGTTGACAAAATAAAGTACCAGTCAAGAACTTGGGTCGATGGATCGTCTTATTCCTTCCCCTCAAAACTGCTGGCCCTATGCTTAAATCAGAAACCATCATTGTTATTTGGTTAATTATAAATCAGTATTATTTAAAATAGCTATAATTTTCTATATATATATATATAAAAGGCCAAGTCGTGTTTTTTTTCTTTTGTTTATTGGTGAAAGGAGAATGCTATGGTTATAACTGTGCTGAGAGAGAGAGAGAGTTACATAGGGGTGGATTATACAAATAGATAGGAAAGAGACTGTCAGAAAGCGATGGTGGAGTAGATAAATGGATAGACAAAAAACTGACAGAGTGGCAGGGAAAGTAAGAGACAGAGAAAAATATTCATCAGTCAACCAGTAAGCATGATAATTAGTAGTCATATGAGCAGGGAAAACAAAAAGGCAAGAAAATGGAGCAAGGCTTGAGCAGAAAGATCATAATTATAATTATTGAAAGGTTAATCAAACCCCATCGTTTTTGACGGGTACTACGCCATTATTATTAACGACAAAATATGGAATAGACAACAAAAGTAATCCAGGTTATAGAATAGCTAGGAATACTTAAATTAGTGTGCTTGGAAAGTCGAAGAATTGTCTAGAGAGCCTTTTTTTATTTTCCTAAAGTTAGTTCTCCTATTATGGGTGCGCAATCCGTGTAAAACGCTATCATTGAGATAAATGTTTGCAAAAACTTTCGAGTAATGCAGGAGGGGGGATTAATCGAAACAATGAAAAAGGGATATGAATGAGAGAAAGATATTGTATTACTTTACGTGCTTCATATAATAAACCTGTAATATCTCGGGGTAAGTTCCTCTTTTCAAATAAAATAAAGTTGAAAGCGAAACCCTCCAACTTGTTTTATTATCGATTACACAGATACAACAACAATAATAGTAGCTTCTAATGATAATAATTATTTCTAAGAAGACAACGACGTTTATTTCTTTAATAATAATAATAATCTATATCGTAAGCAGATCTCAGATTTGATGGGGGACGGTGGAAGGGAACAACCGATTATGTCGTCGACCCCGGAAGAACAAAAAGGAAATCTGACCTTACTTTGATTTGAACATAAAACACTAAAGGTCCAAGTAATCAACCTGGCCCCCTCCTAGCAAAAATTTCAGTCCTTGTGAGCGAAAAGGAAAAGATTATCATTATGTTCACTACGACAGTAAATTGGCGGTAAGCGAGATAGAGCAAAACTAATGACAAAAACAACGTTGATACCAACAGAAACACCAGAGTTACTACTACTACAAACAATAATAATATTACTAGGAGTAATAATACTGACAATTTCTTATATTTGCCGATATATAGTTTTAGAGAAATAACCAATTTTCAAGAACTCATCGATGAAAATCCACTATCACATATAGAAAAATTAATAATTAAAAGCACAATAAATGAGTATAATATAAAGTAAAGTAAATATCATAAGATAAATATAATAAAAAAATTACACGTGTTTCATAACTAATTTTCAAATAGAAAAGAAATTTAAATCGATTAAAATCAATTGAAATTATCGAAAATAAATTCTATTCAAAAATATAGAATCTCGTCAGATCGTAAGTAGGACAATAATTAGATATATATATCTCAACCAACAATAAGTACTAAATGAATTATATAAAGGTAGAAAAATTATTTTTAAAATATAATAATAACCATTCAATAATCATCCATTATAATAACATGTATATTATATA
>NW_026345655.1:11049-11916 GCF_001194135.2 Octopus bimaculoides | reverse complement strand
TACTACTACTACTACTACTACTACTACTACTACTACTACTACTACCGCGACCACGACCATGGTGACCACCACCACTGTTGGATTGTTGTGCATGTTAATGCCACGCATATCCCCGTAAAACTGTCTAGATCAAACGCAACCGCTTGTAATACATCGTAGGAAAGATCCACAATAAATGTGGTCAAAAATCCTGTCAACTGGGATTCATTTAAAATTGTGATTGTCTATCGCCATCTAGCGGCTCCTTATAGACACAGCTAGTTTCTGTCACGTTTCCAGGTATCTGTATCCGTTCCATGCACACTGGTATCTAACCGGTGGGCAGATTAAACGGTCGCCTATCAGAAACATTCCAAGTTCCATTCGGAGTCCTCCAAGGGCGACTCACCTTATCACTCTGTCATGTTGCCGCACTTCAGATTCTGATGTGAAACTTAGGAGCGCTCAGTGGCAAGCCGTGTCTATAAAAGTGGACGATCTCACCAACATGCCGTGTCTACTTACGTGGGAGACGATACCGTTGTACTTGGAGAACTGTGTCTACTTATGGAGAGCACATCACCTTATTTTTGGTGGTTTACCCATTAACCATTAAAAGATATATACATATTGTACAGATATTGTATATTGCATTGCATTTAGTGTTGCTGGATGCAAATTTTATCATAGATCGACCTCCTTGAGGAGTGAGATAATTGCGCTATTAGCTCCAGAAGCAATCTCTATGTAACGCTACGAAAAGATTGATAGCATTGGAAAAAAGATCATAGGCGGAATGGGGAGGATCGCCCTTTCGTTTTACACATGAGCGCGCGTAACCACACAGACACACAGACACACACACACACACACACACACACACACACA
>NW_026345655.1:9157-10333 GCF_001194135.2 Octopus bimaculoides | reverse complement strand
CATGCATACATACATACATACATACATGCATACATACGTACATACATACATACATACATATGAATGCATCTAGACATAAAAACGCATCCATAAAACAAACATACAAATCTGCGCACACACTAACTCCCAAATACTGCACACACACATATGCACAAATACCTAGATGATGTTGATAAAAGTCCCAATGAAGGAGCCTTGAATCTATGTTAGAGTCCGGCTCTTTCTCTATGGACAAGAAATACAGAAATGAAACTGACTGATAACATACATACATGTTTTTTCGAAAAGTTCTAACAGAAATATATATGTAAAAAACACTAAATACTATTTTAGAGGATGTTAAGTAATTTTTATAGTCAAAGGGAGATGACTTTACATGTCTATTATTTATCTCCCTTACATGCTATTCCAAGGGAAGTAACGCTAATATTTTCCACTGTTTTAGCGATGAATATCTTTATGTGAATAAATTTAGTTGTAGTTATATAAACATAACTCCTGTTAAGTAATTTTTATAGTCAGTGTTTTAAGTATGCTTTAAGAGTATTTAGACTACTTCAAAATATTCCTTTCCTCCTCTACTGGTTAAAGTATGGCATCCATTCTAGGACATCGCATAGAAAGATGTATTTGCGAAAGTGCTTCCCTTCGCAAATACTGATCGGGCACAGACAGTGTGTCGTTGGCTAGCTGGAGGAGATGTCTTCCTGGGGCTATAATCTAGAGTAGCATCGTCCTATATGGGTCAGCCACATTTAGGGGGCAAATATACTTCACGATGTTGTGCTGCTACTGTTTACACCTCGCTCAGAAATTTATTATTGCTATATATGTGTGTGTGTGTGTGTGTGTGTGCGTGTGAGTGTGTGTGTGTGTGTGTGTGTGTGTGTGTGTGTGTGTGTGTGTGTGTGTGTGTGTGAGAGAGAGAGAGAGAGACAGACAGACAGACAGACACACAGAGTGTATATACACAAATACCAGTATATATATACAAATACATGGGTAATTTTTCTTATACTTTATATTGAATATGTATATATGTATATATGTGTGCGTGTGTGCGTATATAAGTATATACATACATGCATACATACATACATACATACATACATACATACATACATACATACATACGTACATACATACATGCATATGACTATACTTAAAGCGATACAG
>NW_026345655.1:7027-8202 GCF_001194135.2 Octopus bimaculoides | reverse complement strand
TATATATATATATATATATATATATATATATCAGTTTTTATCTCCAGGCATGTCTAATTAGGTATATGGAATGCTATCAGTTGATAAGGTCTGTCTACTTGAAATTAGCAGTTGATTATTTATTGTTTGTAAGAAGTCAACTTATAAAACAAGATATTGTTTGTCTCTTCTGCAGGAGTTTCTCTTATTCTCCAGATCTCCTTACAAGGGAACGAATCATGCATACATACATACATACATACGCACACATACATACATACGCACACATACATACAGACACACTTACATGCATAAACACATTCATACATGCATACACACACATATATATACATATATACATACTTACACACCCATACATACATGCACACCCACACACATACATACATACACGCGCACACGCACAGGTGGAATGTCCCAGTGAAGATCTCAATAAAATGTAAGCACAGCTGACCTGATATAATGATTTGGGATGGAGAAGAGAAACTATGTACAGTTGAGGAAATTAGCTGCCCAGCGGGTGTTGACATAAAGCTGAAGATCAGTGAAAAAGAGAACACCTATGATGAACTATTGAGAAATCTGCAGTTACTCTATCCGGATTACAAGTTCAGGTTTATACCTGTAATTACTGGAGCCCTGGGATATGTAACACACTGCTTAAATGCCAATCTTGAGAAATTAGGTTTCTCAAAACCAGGAAGGAGAAAACTAATTCGGAGACTACAGATCCAATCCATCACTGGAATTGTAAAAATCTGTAAATTAAGTACCAGTTGCATACTGGTTCAATCTAACCGAATGGACCCCTCCCCCAAAATTTCGGGCCTTGTGCCTAGAATAGAAAAGAATATAATCTGGTTCATTGTTGACCACAAATGTATGCTAAAATGAAGAGGCAATGTCAACTGGCCCTCACGGTCCCTAGACTTGATACATATATACAAGTATATATATATATATATATATTGGACGGCTTCCTGGAAAGTTCCGAGGGGTGGACAACTTCTTGGAAACTTTCGGGGTGGGGCTAGTACCTCCTGGAAAACTCCGATGATTGGATGGATTTCCTGGAAAGTTCCGAGGATTGGACGGACTTCCTAGAAAAGGGAGGAACTTTCCGAGGGTGAAAGTTCCAAGAATTGGATGGTCTTCCTGGAAAGTTCCAAGTGTGTGAG
>NW_026345655.1:3011-4763 GCF_001194135.2 Octopus bimaculoides | reverse complement strand
TGTGTGTGTGTGTGTGTGTGTGTATTTGTGCATAAAAATGTTTAGTTTATACATATGCATATATATGTATATATATATATATGTATAAATGATACATTTTTATGCACAAATGCATTTGTATATATACATACACACACATATACATATACATATACACACACATACACACATGTCATATATATCTTATATAGTATGTATACGCATATATATACATATATACACAGATCGATGGATAGAAACAGATAGTTAGATAGATATAGATATACACATGCAAGCATACATATGCACACACGCACACAGACTTATAAAGAAGTATATTTATAGTCTTTGTATGCATATATATATGTGTGTGTGTGTGTGTGTAATGTGTGTATATATATATATATACATGCACACACACACACACAGAGATATATATACACGCACACACACACATACACATATATAAATACATGCTAGTATGTGTGAGTACACGCAATGTACATGCGTTTGTATACGTATGCGTGTGTGTATATAAGTATGCCAACATACATACATGCACGCACACTTGGACACTTATATCATAGAACAGTAAGTTAATGCACGTTAGTGTATTCTGTGTGTCTGTGTGTGCGTCTCACTCTCTCTGTTCATTGAAACATTGGGATATGCAGATGTTTAAGAGTCCTGGAGATAAAGCATTCGTGCCAAAGGGGCTTTCATAGGGAGTACCTGACCACAGCAGCCAGTTCATATCTGCGGTTGATCTCTAGGGGTCAGTTCTCTCTATTGTTGGTGACTGTGACACCTAGGTAGATGAAGAAACTGAAAAACTCCTCAACGTGGATGCCAATATGGAGAGGGAGAGGGTCCGAGCCATCTCCGACAGGCATCAGCTTGATCTTCGCCCAATTCACCCGAAGGCCAAGTTTAACTGATTCTTCTTTGTATAGGGTCAGTGCCTCCCTGGGCTGGTCGACTGAGTTGCTGAATAGGGTGGTATCTTCTGCGTACTCCAGGTCGGCAAGATGGTAGTTCCCGGCGAGCTGGCAGAAACGTTAGCACTCTGGGCGAAATGCTTAGCGGTATTTCGTCTGCCGTTACGTTCTGAGTTCAAATTCCGCCGAGGTCGACTTTGCCTTTCATCCTTTCGGGGTCGATTAAATAAGTACCAGTTACGCACTGGGGTCGATATAATCGACTTAATCCGTTTGTCTGTCCTTGTTTGTCCCCTGTGTGTAGACGGCAATAAAGAAATAAGATTGTAGGCAATAAAGAAATAAGATTGTAGTTCCCGAGATCCTTACTTATAAGAGTCCTTACGTATAAGTTGAAACTGCAATGCGTGACTATGTCTGTGCCAGGTTGACGATGAAGGAGTAACGCTAGGGCTGTGAAGTCTTGCATGTATTAATTCCAACCTTTCTTATTACCTCCGCCTTAGCGAAGGAGGGGGTATTGTTTTCAGTCATGTTTGTTTGTTTGTTTGTTTGTCTGTGGACAAGATATCTCAAGAACCACAGGATGGATTCGGATAAAACTTTCAGGGATGTTTGGCCTCGTGACTGACACCAACTGATTAGATTTTTTTTTTTTTTACTTAATTTTTGAGAGCGATCGGGTTCAAATTAAATAAAGGACAAGGGAAGAGGAATTGCGTTATCAATTCCATTAGCTTACAGCTGTTTCTGCTGCAAGATGCCGTGTAGACATATCTATGCGCTTATGCATCATATGCAATGCAGCTTGTGGCAGAAACAGCTGTAAGCTAAT
>NW_026345655.1:1897-2766 GCF_001194135.2 Octopus bimaculoides | reverse complement strand
ATGTATATGTATGTTGGCATTATATATATATATATATATATATATATATACAGACATATCAAATATAATGTATATATATATATATATTTACTCATACATGAATATGCATGTATATTCATACACACGCGCGCACGCACGCACACACACACACATTTATATATCTATTAGTGTGTGCGTATATGTTCGTGAATACACACACCTATCTTTCTTTCTTTCTTTCTTTCTTTCTTTCTTTCTTTCTTTCTTTCTTTTTTCCAATCTAATTCTTGTGTTGTTTGTCCTGTCCGTCCTTTAAACTCTGCTGCCTGTCGAGTTCCATTATGTGTTTCACGTCACAAGAAATGAGGAATTTCTGTGGAATTGTCTACCACCAAGCTAAATTCTTCAATATCTTAGACATGGTTATAAACCAGACACACAGACAGACATACGGACAGACAGACCGACAGACAGTTACATTCAGCCTTTGTTGTCTTAACATTGTCGTTTAAAACATCAAGCTGAGTTAACACAAGCATCGATCTTATTTTTCGCGTTTTGTAATATTCCTTATTTTTTAGGCTTCTACATGTTTCAGACGTTCAACGGCGGCCATGCTGGAGCACTGCCTTAGAGAGTTTAGTCGAACAAATTGCCTCCAACTGCTTAGGTCTTTTTTCTTCTGATTTTTCTTCTTTTTTAAAAAAAAAAGATGTGTGTACTCATTCTATCAGCTTTCTTTTACTGAATTAAGATATGGCAACGTAAACAAAGCTACACCGTCTGTCAAGCGGTGGTGTTGCAGTACGAAACACAAACATAAAGACTCACAGACACACACACGCACACACATCATACATGTGTTTGTGTGTATAGGCATATATATGTAT
>NW_026345654.1:0-263 GCF_001194135.2 Octopus bimaculoides | reverse complement strand
TTTTACAGTCTGTTGTGTCGCTAAATTTTTACTGAGAACATATTTTTCGTTGTTAGATGACTTGGCATCTATTTCTAGCATATATGAGTCCACTTTTGCTGGTCATTCCTCTTATTTTTGTATGTAATATAATTTTAATCTTCGGATTTTTTTTATATGCTAGACCATTGGTTTTAATTGAATAATATCAATTGCTACCCTTATTAATAAATTTTATATATACATGCATATATATATATATATATATATATATATATACATAT
>NW_026345653.1:0-549 GCF_001194135.2 Octopus bimaculoides | reverse complement strand
GGTGGTGGTGGTGGTGGCAGTGGTGGTGGTAATAGTTCTAAAACACGCACAGAAAAAGAATAGAAACCGCAAATGTCATATAACACTAAACATTTCTTGACTTCATTAAATTTCCGAAGAATCAGAAAAATCCATATTTAATAGAAGTAATGTTAGATTAAACTTCATTTCGAAGCGTAATTATGACGTGAAAATAGTTAATATCAATTATAAAACTCTTAAACAACGAAGGGTCTCTTACTCTTCCCGGTCATGTAGCTGTTTTTATCCCGTAAATTTTCTATTTGATAATTCATGCCCTTCGATAATACAACGCGCAGAAGTATTTACGGCTGATAATTCATCTTTAAAACTCTCTGTCAGGTTAACTGCCAAATACGTAATATTCAATTTCAATCAACATATAGGTTCATTTAGAAATCCAGAAAGAGCTTTGGACAAAAGTTTGTTAGAACACGTTTTTATTTTTTAATTACTATATACAGTATATTATAACATGACAGTGGAGGCGCAATGGCCCAGTGGCTAGGGCAGCGGACTCGCGGTCAT
>NW_026345652.1:0-264 GCF_001194135.2 Octopus bimaculoides | reverse complement strand
AATAATGTATATAATTCCTCATCTCTTAAATATAGAACTATATATATATAGTCCTTTTAAACAGAACCCTTGATTCAATAACACTGTATATAAACTCTGTATTTGGAATGACCAATTTCAAAGACTGTTGGATGTTACTCATAGGGCATTGGAATCTTAATAGTGGATTTACAAAGGCAACGACCAATCTTTAAAACAATTGGATCTTACTCACAAGGTATTGGAATCTTATGTGTATACCATTCTGCCTAAACATTGGATTTA
>NW_026345651.1:0-344 GCF_001194135.2 Octopus bimaculoides | reverse complement strand
TATATATATATATATATATATATGCGTGCATATGTATGCATGTAGATATATATATATGTATGTGTGTTTGTGTGTTTGTATGTGTGTGTGTGTGTGCGCGCGTGTGTGTATGTATCTATGTGTTTGTGTGTCTGTGTCTGTCCCCTCACCATCACCTGATGACCGATGCTGATGTGTTCACGTTCCTGTAACTTAGCGATTCGGCAAAAGAGAACGATGGAATAAGTACTAGGCTTACAACGAATAAATCTTGGGGTGGGTCGTTTTCTTCCACTAAAGGTGGTGCTCCAGCTTGGCCGCAGTCAAAATCACTGAAACAAGGAAAAGAATAAAAGTATATATAT
>NW_026345650.1:0-385 GCF_001194135.2 Octopus bimaculoides | reverse complement strand
TGCCAAGTCCGAGGGGTTGTGTAGAGTTTTGGGGTCGCACCGAACATGTGCGATAAACCCATTGCGTGAGGATCTATCCCACAATACATTATGATCACTATAGTTATTAGTATTATTATTATAAACGATAATTCTTTTATAACCTCAATTTACAAATTTTGCTTCCTTCAATTAAATTAATGTTAATAATATTATTATTATTATTATTATTATTATTATTATTATTATTATTATTATTATTATTATTATAATTACAATATCGTTTCTTTGAATTTTTATATATTATCTCGGATCTTTCATTTTAGTAACATTTTTCAGAGAGCCTTTCAAATTATTCTTTATGAGGTCCTTTAGAATGAAGGCCTCCCTTGTTACATAATGATTT
>NW_026345649.1:0-205 GCF_001194135.2 Octopus bimaculoides | reverse complement strand
AGTATATTAATATGGGCTAAATTATCAGTATTTTTAACACGTCTGTGGCTGTTATTATTAGCATAGCTTAAGTTAACAGTAATAAGTACCGTATTGATAGGAGGTGGGTTCGTAGTCAAATTTTCACAAATATGATTAACACTAGCATAAATTACATTATTGTTGTGGTTACTATTAACCTTACAGTTATTACTACTACTGTAAT
>NW_026345648.1:0-356 GCF_001194135.2 Octopus bimaculoides | reverse complement strand
GTACTTAATTTATCGACCCCAAAAGGAAGAAAGGCAAAGTCGACCTCGGCAGAACTTGAACTAAGAATGTCAAGGTGGACGAAATGCCACTAAGCATTTCACCACAATTCTGCCAGCTCACCACTTCAATAATAATAATAATAATAATAGCCGATTACATCAACCCCAGTGCATAACTGGTACTTATTTAATCAACCTCGAAAGGTTGAAAAGTAAAGTCAACCTTGGCAGAATTTGAACTCAGAACGTAGTGCCAGATGAAATACCACTAAGCATTTCACCTGGTGTGCTAACGAATTTGCCACCTCATCACCCTAATAATAATAATAATAATAATAATAATAATAATAATAATA
>NW_026345647.1:335-535 GCF_001194135.2 Octopus bimaculoides | reverse complement strand
CTTACTGTTTGTGGTTCTGGGATTGCAGTACCTCCAGGCCCTGTGTATGTATATATATTTATATACATATGTAGATATATGTATTTATATATGCATATATATATGTATATATATCTATGTATATATATATATATGTGTGTGTGTGTATATATATGCATATATGTATATATATATGTATATGTATATATATATGTATATAT
>NW_026345647.1:0-325 GCF_001194135.2 Octopus bimaculoides | reverse complement strand
TGTATATATATATGTATATGTATATATATATGTATATATACATATATGTACATGTAAATATATTCATATATGTATATATATATGCATATGTATATATATGTGTGTATATATATGTGTATATATATATATCTGTATACACATATGTATATATATATATGTATGTATATATACATATGTATATATGTACTCTGTACGCACTCTCTACCCGTTCTACTTCGTATTCTCCCTTGTCACTCCCCTCTTTATACTCTTCTTTCTTTCTAGTACTATTTCTTTATACTTTAAGATAACCTCTCTCTCTCAAATATCGTGCACCATGGATACC
>NW_026345645.1:0-374 GCF_001194135.2 Octopus bimaculoides | reverse complement strand
TGGATGGATGGATATGTGTGTGCGTGTCTTTCTATCAGTTGTTTTCATCTCAGTCTTTGTATATATCTTGCCCCATTCTCCCTTGTACTTCATCTTATTTTCAGTTCTATCTATGGATATATTATACAGCTTCTCTCTATCCTTGCTGTACTGCAACACATTACCTCCTTCCTGAGCTATTTATTTCACCTTCACCTCCATATTGATATTTACTATTGACCTCTAGCTTTGTACATCATTCACAGCATTAAACTCTACCACCATCTCTAACCACACATTACTCTCCTCTCACACTTCAATGAACTCATCCATCCACCTGTCCCAATCTTCAGTTCATATTGTCCCTTACATTCACCTTCTTGTACTCTCAGACA
>NW_026345644.1:0-375 GCF_001194135.2 Octopus bimaculoides | reverse complement strand
TAGTAGTAGTAGTAGTAGTAGTAGTAGTAGTAGTAGTAGTAATAAACAGACTCTATATGAAAAGAAAGAACGATGGCAGAGGACTGATTAATATAGAATATTGTATAAGGAGTGAAAGGAAAACGCTTGCCGAGTATTTGATAAGTAGTAACGAAGATCTGCAATATACCGGGTCCCATATTATTATTGATAATTTTAAATGCTATAGGTAGAAAGATGGTGGTAATGATAAACACTGTGGTTATGGAGGCCACACAATGCAAGCACGTTATTTATATATGTGTTATTTCTTTACTGCCCACAAAGAGCTACACACAGAGGGGATAAACAAGGACAGACAAACGGATTAAGTGGATTATATCGACCCCAGTGCGT
>NW_026345643.1:5174-5841 GCF_001194135.2 Octopus bimaculoides | reverse complement strand
TGTGTGTGTGTGTGTGTTTGACCCCACCCACCATCGCTTGAGAACGGATGTTAGTATGTTCGTGTTCCCGTAACTTAGCGGTTCGACAAAATAGACCGATAGGATAAGTGCTAGGCTTACAAAGATTAAGTCTTGGGGGCGATTTGTTCAACTAAAACCCCTTAAGATGGTGCTCAAGCATGTCCGTAGTCAAATGACTGAATGCAAATAAAAGAATAAAAGAATGTGGTCGTCGCGTTCAGCTTATATTGAGACTTTGGCTTCTTCTTCTACGATGATGGCGTTGATGACTAAATTGACCAACTCTCGCATAGAATAGTCGATGGCAATGCTGGTAGCAGACGAGGTTGATTTTGCCGAGCATTTTTCTCTCATCGCTTGATTTCTTTCTTTTCTCTTCTGGTGGCTTCGCAGATTTTGGTTCCGATGGTAATGGAGCACCGTCATTTGGTGCGCTCCCCGGTTTGTGCTTCAAGCGATTTGATTCCATTTTAGATTAATCCAAAATGAAGACGAGCGCAATTCCTTCATGTGATCGATTTGAGAAAATTGTTAAGATACTAAATACTTTCTAAACAGCCTTAATAAAGAATTTTTAACCACCAATGCGGTGTTGAGCACTGATTCTCATTAATCGAAATTTTCAAAAAAAAAAAAAAAAAAAAAA
>NW_026345643.1:2419-4715 GCF_001194135.2 Octopus bimaculoides | reverse complement strand
TGTGTGTGTGTGTGTGTGTGTGTGTGTGTGTGTCTGTCTGTGTGTGTGTGTGTGTGTGTGTACCTTTATTCCTTTATTCTTTTATTTGTTTCAGTCATTTGATTGCGGCCATGCTGGAGCACCGCCATAAGTGGTCGTAGAAATCGACCCAAGACACACATACACACACATATACATACACATACACACACACGCATGCACGCACACGTACACGCACACACACATATACGCACGCACGCACACACATTATACGACGGACTTCTTTCAGTTTCCGTCCACCAAATCTACTCACAAGGCTTTGGTCGGCTCGAGGTTGTAGTAGAAGACACTTGCCCTAGGTGCCACGCAGTAGGACTGAACCCAGAACCATGTGATTTGGAAGCAAGTTTCTTACCGGACAACCATGCTTGCGCCTATATATTATATATATCAGAAACTTTATTTTTCCATTTTCAGTTGGAAAACTCATAAACTCCGTGATGGATGAAGCAGATAGCGATAGCAGAAATGAAAATTTTGAGATTCAGTCAAGTGACATGTTTGACGAAGAAAGTTTACCGACACCGCTTGACCGCAAGAATAGTCTGCTGGACACATACAAAGAGATAGAAGATAAGTTCTGTGATCCGGACAACCCTGTTAATGTTACCATGGAGTCTGTGATTGCTGCTGCCTTTGCGAACAGGGGTGGAATAATCAAAACTCCATGTACGGTAAGGATATTTTCTTTCAGTTTTTTGCTTATTTCATTCATGTATTGGACTGTGGCCATGCTGGAGTACTAGGGTTTAGTCAAACTAATCGATAGGTGTAGCTTGTGTTTTCTTAAGTCAGGTACTTGCTATATTAGTCTTTATTGCCGAACAGATATGTTACCGGTACGTAAATAAACCAACACCGAATGTCAAGCGGCGGTGGGGAACAACAAACATAAATTTATATTTACATGTACACATACAATCACAGACAGACACACACATACACAGATACACACTTATAAATACATCAAATACCGTTCACAACTTTTTGAGTTATTTTGTACACAGACGGACAGACTGACAAACCAACAGCAATGAAAACATAACCTCCTTCCTTGGCGGAGGTAGTAAAATTTCATCATATCCAAAAAAACAGCCTGCTAAAGCAAGCAATTAAAATATGAAAATAACAAGTAAAAAGTTTGTTATAGGTATGTATAAGATAAAATCTTATATAAAACACTGTAAACAATTATAAAAATGGAGAAGATATGTTAAAAGTTCAAAATATAATTTAATTTAATATTAAATTTTTTTTTTTGAACTTTTAATATTTCTTCTCCATTTTTATTATTGTTTATAGTGCTTTATATGATATTTTATCTTATACATAGCTATAACGAACTTTTTACTATATATATAAAAAACAGGTGACTTATTAGCAATTTGAACCTAAAAGCAAAGTTGTTTTAACTCTTCTTTCTAGCAATAGTAGTGCTGGTCAGTATCCTGTCACTTTTGTGACCTTTATTAATTTTACTTTTAATTGCTAATAAGCCACCCATGTAATTTGTTGTTTACACCTTTTACCATTTTGAAAATCAGCACATGTTTTCAACAGTTTTCTTATAAGACTGAAAGAGGTAGTTGAGTTTAACCATGGGCATTATGGTGGAAACGATGTTTTCAAGGGAGATAATCAAAGAACATGACATCGTAATATTTCATGTAAAGTAAATATAACAAATGAAAAATCCTTCAACAATCCATAAGAATTCTCGGATCACTACCAAAATTTCACTGATAAGGATTAAGATGGTCTACATCAAAATCTGACATTCCTGATCCGACTATTAGGACTTACCTCCCTTTGTCAGTCATTAAGACAGTGCTTTGTGGATTTTGAATTGTTTAACTCTTATTTCTAGCAAGAGTGTTGCTAGTCAGTACCCTCTATCACTTTTGTGACTCCTATTAATTTGGCCTATATGTGTGCATATATATATATATATATATGTGGAAAATGGAGCAACAAATACAAGAAGAAGCAATTCGGTTGGGCTAGTTAGCCATTGTTTTATTATGTGGAGGTTATGTAATGAGTCGTGAAGGTTATGTAATTAGTCATTTACGCACGTTTCAATTTGCCAAATGGTTTGGCAGATCTCTTCAGAATGTTGAGGAGTATGTTAAGAGTTCATTGTGTGAGAGATGTAGGAGAAGCAATTAGTGGATATATTAATGTATATGGTGGTATGATAATAGCGTTAGGTAAAGAAAGCCTTACATTTTAGTTGAAGTTGTGTTGGTCTTCCTGT
>NW_026345643.1:0-1690 GCF_001194135.2 Octopus bimaculoides | reverse complement strand
GCCAGCATGGAAAGCAGATGTTAAAAGACGATGATGATGATGATGATGATATATATATATATATATCTTCACTCTTTTATTTGTTTCAGTCATTTGACTGTGGCTATGCTGGAGCACTGCCTTTAGCCTAGTACTTATTTTATCAATGTCTTTTGCCAAACCGCTAAGTTACAGGGATGTAAATACACCAGCATCAGTTGTCAAGCAGCGGTGGAGTAGGGTGGACAAACACCTACACACACATACATGCATATATATATATATATATATATATGCAATAGGCTTCTTTCAGTTTCCATCTACTGAATCCACTTACAAGGCTTTGGTTGGCCCGAAGCTATAGAACAAGACACTTGCCCAAGGTGCCATGCAGTGGGACTGAACCCGGAACCATGTGATTGGGAAGCAAGCTTCTTACCACACAGCCACTCCTGTGCTTATATACATGTGTACCCTTAATGTCAGGGAGATTCAGCATGACACAGAATGTGACAAAGCTGGCCCCTTGAGAATTACAGGTACAACTCATTTTTGCCAGCTGAGTGGACCGGAGCAACATGAAATAAAGCGTCTTGCTCAACAACACAATGCTTCACCTAGAATTGAACTCATGACCTTACGATCCTGAGCTGAATACCTTAACCACTACGCTATGCCCCTTTCCCTAAAAAAATAATGAAAAATAAATGACAAACTTTTTGGAGGCAAGACTTAAGCCACAACTGGTTGATGCGTTCTTGGAGAGATTCTGACAATAACCGACTCTTCAAAGCTGCCTGGTTCAAAGCCTTCAGACCTTTGCGAAGACTGTGCTTCTTCTGCAGATCTTTGGCACTGCAATGCTTCCGCCATTCTCGGTACCAAACCACCAAGTATTTGTATTGTATGAATTTATCGGGAATCTTTTCTCTGTGGAAAAACGACAATAACAACAACAACAACAAATATAAGATAATACAATGAAATATTACAACAACAAAACAAAAAACAACTATAACTGCAACAGTAAAAATATATAAAAAAAAAAGATGCATCTTTGGGAGATGCTGAAGCCATGTGGACCAGTGGTTAGGGTGTTGGGCTCATGAATACTGAGTCCTGAGTTCAATTCTTGGACTGGGTGATGCATTGTTTCCTTAAGCAAGGTACTTCATTTCACATTACTCTAGTTTGCTTAACTGAAAACGAATACCAGCCAACAGCTGCCACAACTCTTTTTGCCTCTGGCTATTCATCATCATCATCATCATTTAACATCTTATTTCTTTACTGCCCAGAAAGGGCTACACACAGAGGGGACAAACAAGGACAAACGGATTAAGTCGATTATATCGACCCCAGTGCATAACTGGTATTTATTTAATCGACCCCTTATATACAACTGGTACTTATTTAATCGACGTTGGCAATTCTATTCCAAACCCTAAAAATTTCCCCCTAATCTTTATTGAGATAGATTTTTAAAACAGAGATGGACTTACATTTCATTTGCTTCTTGAAAGAAATTCGGTTTCTGCTGTCTTTCCCAAAATGGCTTCTGTGGAAAGAAATAACCAGAACATTCAAGAGAGAACTTTATTAGAGAATATTTATTTCTTTATTGCCCACAGGGGGCCCTAAACATAGAGGGGACAAACAAGGACCCCAGTGCATAACTGGTACTTATTTAATCGATCTCGAAAGGATGAAA
>NW_026345642.1:0-468 GCF_001194135.2 Octopus bimaculoides | reverse complement strand
TCTATCTATCTATCTCTCTGTCTATCGGTCGGTCTGTCTGTCTATCAGTCGGTCTGTTTGTCTATTTTACACACACACACATACACACACACACCACACTCACACGCACAGACACAAACGCACACACAGACGCACATACATACATACATACATACATACATACATGCATACATATATATATATACATATATATATATGCTTATTTATGTATATATGTATGTTTACATATATACATATATATATATGTATGTATGTGCGTGAGTATGAGTGTGAAGAATTATATCGATGAAGAACAGTGTTACGAATGACAGTTGATAGAAATCTGATATGGCGATTTGTGTTACTTATAACAAAGCGATTTAAGAAGTTTAGATTTGCAGGACGTGTTGCACTTTGAAAGAGAAAAGTACTTTCGTTTTATACATTCATACATACATACATACATACATACATACATATATATATATA
>NW_026345641.1:0-211 GCF_001194135.2 Octopus bimaculoides | reverse complement strand
TTCTGTATCAGTCAGCAGTGATTATTCAGACACAATGGCGGGGATACCAGTGCCGTAAACGCTGGCCATTCTTATTTCAACACTTGCAAGCACTCCAACTTCGGTAAGAATATTTAATCCTGTGTGGATGTTTGAGTTTGTATATATATTATATTCACATACGTTGCCAGTACCGCCTGACTGGCCTTCGTAGGATTTTTGAGCGAGATCA
>NW_026345640.1:272-385 GCF_001194135.2 Octopus bimaculoides | reverse complement strand
CCGTTCGATCGATCTTTCTTTCGCACGTACGTACGTTCGTTCTTTCGTTCATACGTACGTTCATTCGTTCATACGTGCGTACGTTCGTGAGTTTGTTAATTCGTTCATACGTA
>NW_026345640.1:0-185 GCF_001194135.2 Octopus bimaculoides | reverse complement strand
TTCAATTCTTTGTTCGTTCGTTTTTTTTTCGTACCTACGTACGTTCGTTCAATTCTTCGTTCATTCGTTCTTTCGTTCGTACGTTCGTTCATTTCTTTGTTCGTTCGTTCTTTCGTTTGTTCGTTCCTACCTACATTCGTTAGTTTATTCGTTCGTTCATACGTACGTACGTACATATGTACCTA
>NW_026345639.1:0-219 GCF_001194135.2 Octopus bimaculoides | reverse complement strand
ATGTATATATATATGTATATATATATATATCAATGCATTTATGCTTACACATATGCACACAAGCATGCATACATAGAAATTTTCAGTTATATACGAACACACACACGTATACAAATAGATGTTACTTGAAAGAAACGCTATATCCAAGTTTAATTACGGTTTCATAATGATCCATCCATCCATACATACATACATGCATACATACATACATACATACAT
>NW_026345638.1:0-594 GCF_001194135.2 Octopus bimaculoides | reverse complement strand
AACATGGAGAAATGGTAGAATCATTAAAGTGTCGGCATTTTTTTTCTAAATCTTTGCTCTGAGTCGAAATTCCACGTAGTGTATCTCTGCGTTCCCCCTTTTAGAAGCGATGATAAAACGGGAAAGATGTCAATTTGAGGTCTCCGTGAAAAATTTATGGACCCTGCCGTTTCTTCATGAATAAAAGATAATCAAACAATGAGATCCTTGTTGATGCATTTCTACGTCCTCGTCAACACTTGATTGTTTCAAACAAATGATAATTTTTAATGATTACACAATTACACCACTCTATCGAGCAATCCTTTTGGAAAGATTGCGGAAGCATTGCGTGAGAATGCACTCAAAACTCCTCACTGGAATTCGTCCCACAAATTGACACAAATGAAACGTTACTAAATAATCTGTCCTTACAACAACAACAACATAGTAGTAGGTTTACAGACCCGTGCGATGTATCACGTAGCGTGTGATACCCTTACATCGGAAGCAACAGTCTCAGTACTACGGATCATTTGAGAAACACGCAACAGACAATACTCTCTGGATCAAAGCTATAACACAGACAATTTAAATCTAATGGTGGCACCTTGG
>NW_026345637.1:0-450 GCF_001194135.2 Octopus bimaculoides | reverse complement strand
AGCATTGGTATAATGGGAAAACTAGGAATTTGGGGAACTTGTTTTGTGCATAGAGATCTAAGTGCCCACTGATTGGTATCTGTCTTGTGGTGGGATCCCTCAATTGTTGGCAGTGGACTGTCATCCTTTCTCTGAGAGTAAGGCTCGTTTGCCCTATGTATTCTTTGTGGCACCCTTCACACCTTATGGCATAAAGTAAATTTTTTGATGCGCAGGTGAAGTTATTTTTTATGACAAAAGTGTGTCCCGACTGGAATCTGTATGTTGTTTCTTCCATGAGGTGGATGCAAGTCCTGCAGTTGGAACGACCACATTTTTTGACGGTAGGTGGTGGGCTTGTGTTGAGCAATTTTGCATTAGTGAGTAGGTTTTTTAGGGATTTTGGTTGTCTTTTGCTTGGTATTATTTTATGGGTTGCGAGTACTCTTTTTAGGCGTGGGTCTTGATTCA
>NW_026345636.1:0-713 GCF_001194135.2 Octopus bimaculoides | reverse complement strand
ATATATATATATATATATATATTCAGTCCCACCGCGTGGCTTACTGGGCAAGTGTCTTCTACTATAGCCTCCGGCCAACCAAATCCTTGTGGATGGATTTGGTAGACGGAATTATCAGCTTGTCAATAGATATTGAGATATTGGTGTGTTTCCCTCCCCTATGTATGTAGTACTATAACGCCAAACGTAGAATAATGTACTTTTAAATTCAGTTGCTGGTTCTTTGAATTGCAATGGCGACATTTTGTTACATCAACATTTGCCATCAGAATTCTTAACTAATAGGATCACAACTGTTCGATCTACAGAAACGTGGGTCTCTTAATAACAGATTGTGATGCGTATGAGATTTACATATATGTGTGTATGTATGTATGTATATTTATGCAGAAAGAAAGTTTGTTTGAGAGAGAGAAAGGAGAAGGAAGTGTGTTATGTTTAAGAAATTATTTACACAAAACTTGTATCATGTCCCACTTAGAGCGATACTGTGCGGCAAATTTTCATAGAACATTTGGGAGCTATAGCTGTGACAGAAATCCTGTAGGCTGAAATGATATGGAACGCATCCGATGCAATTTTTCTATATTTCGTTTGTACATATTCGTTAGGCGTGCATGTCGCTGATGTCTCCTTACAAATCAGGTATGGCTACACGAGAATAAGTAGAACATTTGAATACTTCTGTACCACTAAATATATATGTGTATATA
>NW_026345635.1:0-640 GCF_001194135.2 Octopus bimaculoides | reverse complement strand
ACGCATAGACACACACTCATAAACATATATACATACGCATAGACACACACTCATAAACATATATACATACACCACACATGACTACAAAATTATCGGGCAAGTATATGATATCATCTGGAGCCAACCATAACTTTACCATTCAGTTACCATTCTCTACCATGACCACGTTTTGAACCTTTTAGTTCCACTGTGCCATTATTTGCGTAGTTTACCATTTCCTCCGTCTCCAAAGAACTCATCTCCTCTTACTACTCCCTCGGCTTACGTGCCGTTTTCCTTCCTTCCTTTCAACGAATTGTTTCGCAATATTTTTTCGTTAACCATTTTTTTCGTTTCCATTCTCTCTCGCTGATTCTCACATAATCTTTCTGTCGACTGTTACACATTTCTGATCTATTACCTGCCCGCTTCACTGGTTAATCATCTATCTATCTATCTATCTATCTATCTATCTATCTATCTATCTATCTATCTATCTATCTATCTATCTATCTATCTATCTATCTATCTATCTATCTGCTTGTATGCTTGCCTGTCTTTTTTCTCTGTCTGTGTGAGTGCATGTATATGTATTTATGAATGCATACATACATTACACACACACTCACATATACACACATTTATATATATATATATATAT